>NC_034613.1:92808849-92820363 GCF_900095145.1 Mus pahari
TACAAGGAGATAAGACTGGATCTATTCTCATTCTTCTACATGATAACTGCCAGTTGTACCAGCACCATTTGTTGAAAATGCTGTCTTTTTTTCCACTGGATGGTTTTAGCTCCTTTGTCAAAGATCAAGTGACCATAGGTGTGTGGGTTCATTTCTGGGTCTTCAAATCTATTCCATTGATCTACCTAAGACAACATTTTCAACAAATGGTGCTGGCTCAACTGGAGGTTAGCATGTAGAAGAATGCAAATTGATCCATTCTTATCTCCTTGTACAAAGCTCAATTCCAAGTGGATCAAGGAATTCCACATTAAACCAGAGACACTGAAACTTACATAGGAGAAAGTAGGGAAGAGCCTCGAAGATATGGGCACAGGGAAATATTCCTGCAGAGAACTGCAGTGGCTTGTGCTTTAAGATCAAGAATTGACAAATGGGATTTCATAAAATTGCAGAATTGACAAATAGGACCTCATAAAATTGCAAAGCTTCTGTAACACAAAGGACACTGTCAATAGGACAAAAACGGCAACCAACAGATTGGAAAAAGATCTTTACCAATCCTAAATCTGATAGGGAGCTAGCTAGTATCCAATATATATAAAGAACTCCAGAAGTTGGACTCCAGAAAGCCAAATAACCCTATTAAAAATGGGGTACAGAGCTAAAGAACGAATTCTCAACTTAGAAATTCCGAATAGCTGAAAACAGCTAAACAAATGTTCAACATCCTTAGTCATCAGGGAAATTCAAATCAAATCAACCCTGTTAACATTCTAAGGCAAACTTTCACAATAATTGAAAAAAATTAAAATTTATATAGAAATGCAAAAAAATCTCACATAGTACCTTCCTGAATAATAAAAGCGCTGCTGGTGATGTCAATATATGGGGTTTCAAGTTATACTTCATAGCATATTAGTAAAACCAGCATGGAATAGGAACAAAACATACATATTGATCAATGGAAAGACTGTCTGAATAAGACCATGGTCACCCAGGATTTAGGAACAACAATCAGTAATTGGGACTTTATGAAATTAAATTGTGTTTTGGGGGAAAGGAAACTGCCTACAGGATTGGAAGAAATCTTAACCATCTATATATCTGACAGAGGTACATAAGATACAGTGATAAATGTTGGGCACAAAATAGAATAGAGAGTTCTCAGCAGTACTAGAAATGCCTAAGAAATATTTTAAAAACTGATATGATGTAATTGTGTTATAATCTTTAAAAGAAATGATTTTAAAAGGAGAATATTGTTTATTTTTACTTTTTAAAATGTAACAAAATAAAATATAATAAGATAAAGCAAAACCCATCACATTGAATTTGGACAAGCCAAACCAAAAGATGCGAAAGATCTCTAAGAGAAGGCACAAGAATGAAAAACCCACTCTTCCACAAATTCAGGAGACCCATAAAAATATGTAAACTGAAAGCTATAATATATACACAGAAGACCTGTGTAGACCTATGATTACTGCTTCAAGCAAAAATATTAAGTGGCCATTTGTACTACTACTTTCGAGAAATGTCTGACTGACAAAAATATTGATAAACAGTCTGGATTTTCTTGATGTTAAATTTTGAATTCTTTATGTATTCCAGATGTAGTGGTTTGATTAACAATGGTCCCCATAGGCTCATATATTTACATGTTTGGTTTAGTTGATGGGCAATTTAGGAATGATAAAGAGGTATGGGCTTGTTGGAGGAGGTGTCTCACATGGGGGTTGGTTTACAGGTTTCTAAGGGCTACACCAGACCCAGTCTCTCTCTCTCTCTGCCTCTATCTTGCCAATCTGAGATGTAAGATCTCAACTAATGTTCCACCCTTATGCCTGCCTGACACAAGGTTTCCTGCCACAATAATCATTAACTAACCCACTGCAACCATAAGCAAGCTTCCAATGAAATGTTTTTCTTTTATATGTTGCCTTCCTCATGGTTTTACTTAATTGTATAAAGCAGTAACTAAGAGAAAGGCTTTCTATAAAATAAAGTTTAGTATACTTACATTTTAAAAATTAAAAATAAATATAAAAGACAATTTTAAGCTAAAATTTTTTAAAAGGAAAGAAGTTTACTTTCTTAATCACCAGAGATATACAATTTGAAGGTGCTGTGAGATTTTGTCTTACTGCAGTTAAATTGGCAAAGATAAAGAAAAACAGATGACAGCAAATGTTGGGGTGGATGAAGCCCTCCTCCACTGTTGCTAGGAGTGTACTTGTGTGAACAATATGAAAATCACTGCGGTGGTTCTTTAGATCCCCATAGTGTTGGTGCCACAGTGATACTAGTGGGGGGGCATAGCTTGATATTCAAGTAATTATTGGAGTTCACAGAATTCATAGGAAGGTAAAGACTGTTGATTTATATTTTCACCCGCAGGCTACATAGCACTTTACACTAAGATGATAGCCAGCTAGCAGGGAGAAATCTTCCTGGTTAGTACCCACTTGAGCTATTTATCTCACATATGTGTTATTTTTTCATATCAAATCTTTGGTTTACTTAGAAGCATGGCCTAGAGACATGTATAGTTATCTCTAATTGTTTAACATACCTTAGCAGAACTCAATTGTTATGGATTTACTGGTTTATATATTTCATAAACCCTCAATTAGTTTACATGTTTGCTTTATAGTTATTCATTTCTTATTCGTTTAAATCAGAATAAAGATCTATATAGCAAAACTGAGTGATAAGCAATATTCATATTCAACATTTTAAAGGAAGGTCACTTTGAGATCTTCAGTGTATCACAATTCCTTTTTGGGGTTTAGTTTCTTTTTACAATGTTTTATTTTCATTTGTATTATTTTATTTTTTGAAATAATACTATAATTTTATCAATTTCTTCTTCTTTTCCACTTCCAAAACACTCTCACATATCCATACACTTTCCTTAGTTATTGTTGCATATATTACATATATGCATGTGTCCATAAATATATAAGTACATTCTTCACAGTCTGTTCTTTTTCTGAGCGGTTTTTTTATATGTAGATTTTCAGGGATGACCCTTTGCTATAGTATTACATCAGTCTTTCTTCTCCTTCTCCTCCTTTCAACCCCCTCCCATGTCAGTCCTCCCACTTTGTTTATAATTCATGTCCTTCCTTTCTTTATTATTGTTACACACAAAGAAAGATATATACAAATAAATATATAAATATGATTTTCTGAGTCCATTTATATTTTAAGGCTGACCACCTTTATTTGATAACAAATTAGGAGGCTCATCCTCAGGGAGGATTAATTCTGCATTCTTTAGTAATCACTAATTGCTTATAGCTTTATATTTGGTGGTGAGGGCTCATGAAATTTTCCCCATGGAGATATAACACATATTTTTAGGTTCTTTATTATAACATTCCGACTAAAAATCACTTCTTAGTTTCCCTAAAAGCTTATTAATGTAGGAATACTTCACATGGAAAATCATGGCATAATTACCATAAGATGCAGATACCAAAATTTTCATTAGATTAAGATAGTGAATCAAGACTTACTCTGTCAAAGAGACCATTTCACCTCGTCTGTGTTACATTTGTGTTCTGACTCTGAGGAACTGTTTATTTCACCCATTCTTAGTAATGTAATATCCAAAGAAACTGTGGGTTGCAGATTTCGTGCACCACGGGGTTAAATGTCAACTCAATCACTAATTATTTGACTTTCAGTGATTTGTTTGGTTTTTCCAAGATTTTATTTCCTCTGTAGTAATTGAAGCTATAATTTCTTACCTTGTCGCTCTGGCATGAGGTGGAGAGAAAATACGTGTTACAACTCTTTCTGCCACAGGCAGTACTTTTTAGATGTGACAGGTACCTTAGTAATGGCAATCTATGTCATGTGAAGTTGGATTACCACAGATGACTTTTATCATTATATACATTTTATATGTTTTTAATATTGAATTTATTGTACTTATGGCTAGGTTTGCAGTCTGGAGGGTGTGGATGGTGACAAAACTTGGAAATACTATTTTCTTGTTGCTGTCTCTTCTCCATATGGTGAAACAATTCAGTGTTAAATTTTCATTTAGATTTAGTGATGTGTATGGATGTGAATTTTGACTCTATGTAAGTCTATGTACTACTTGCATGCCTCGTGCCTGTGGACATCAGAAGAAAGCAGCAGATACCCTGGAGCTGGTGTTACAGATGATTGTGGACCACAGTGATGGGATTAGGAATTAAACCCCAGTCCTCTGCAGGAGCAATAATAGATCTGGATCTAGCAAAGTGGTAATAGTTACTCTAATGAGAATGCAAATTGCCTCCGTTTCTCTAAGACTGACTTCTGGCCCATGCCTTTCACCTCAGTAGCTTGGATGCTGTGCTAATGGGTCTGTTCTGGTAACTTAATTTTTGCTGATAGTTTGCAGAGGTGCAATGCTGCTGGAGGAAAAAAAAATGAACACTGGTCTGGCCTCTCAAAATCAACGGTGTGTTTTCCTGCTCATTTGCTAAAACTTCACACAAATCACTATGTCTTCTGGGCCTCAATTTCCTCTTTACCAAATGAGGTGTTGAAATTTATGGTGACTGGCTTCCTGTTTTATTTCTGCTGCTCAGTTGTTCTGAAATGAGTATTGAATTTTTTCAATACACTTTGGGCACAATGATACAAGTGAGACTAGGGGGTGGGGAGGGGAGAACAGTGTAGAAATTAGAGATGTAAAGATAGAAGAGGCAGGGAATGTGCCCCTTTGCCTCCTGCATTTCTACTTTAGCTACTACAACAGCTTTCTCTTGACATTAGAAATTCAAATTATTAATTCTCTTCCTGGGATGTCTGTAGCATTAGTTTGTCTGTGTCTCCAGCTTGCAGGTGGCAGACTATGAATGTTTTCAGTCTATATAATCATATGAAAATTTTTCATAATGAATTTCTTCCTTTATTAAAGTAATACTACTGATTCTGTTACTGAGGAACTATGAAAAATGCACACTATGACTATCTTTCATGTAAACTACACACAGCCATTGTGTTTTTGTTTTTCAGATTAGCCCATTTGTTCACTCGTATTGAAAAATTTTATACCCATATTGTTTGAATTGCATCATGAACTTAACAATAGCACAAAATATGTTTTAAGGTTTATTTTGTTTTTAACTCCCTCCACTGCAATGTTTGCACTGATATAATAATACCTTTCTGTATTCAAGAAAGTAATGATACAGGCATGATAAGCAACTAATTGTAGGTCTACTTTACAATAGATGGTATCCATTTTATACACCTCTAGGTAACTTTATAAGATGTTTAAAAAAATGATTAGCTAAAGGGAGAAAATACCTCAAGAACAGAACACTCTGGTGGCAGTCCATGTATAAAGGGATCCAAGGGGAAAGCAGTACTTTTTTTCATATACACCTTGGTTTCTTGCTGTTAAGTACCTTTTATCTACTTGTGTTGCTTCCATCTTCACTGACATTGGAACCCAGTTTCTTCAGCCAAGGACTGAAGAGCAAGGACTCTCCAGGAGTCTTCCATGGAGTCAGCACCAGAGTATGGCCAGAGTAGAGACATCTAGATTTGTATGCTACTGTAGAAATTACTAGGGTCTCAGACTGCCTAGCATGCAGATAGCCACTTATATGACCCAGCCTGAATTGGGTAAGCCAATCTAGTGAATTTCCCTTGTATTATATTCACTATATTGTTTTTTTTTCCTGTATAAAATTCTGACTAATATAAGATCCCAGTCCATTCATTTGGTTTACATGGCTTGAATAGAGTTCAAGGATAAGTTATTTTCAGACTGATGTAAAAATTTCATAATATAGAAGTAATCCTGTTAAAGTGGACAGCTCAGCAGTATCTAGTTCTTCATTTATGATGAGGTTACATTCTATTAAGATCATGGTAATTTTAAAATATCATAAGTCAAATATGAAGTTAATACATGCTAATTTAATAACTTTGTAGGAACAGAACTCTGTAGAGTATAGATTTTTTTATTGTTGCCGTGGTTGCATGGCTGTCATGGAGCTCAATATTACTGCTGAATATCACAAGAGATTATCATACTACATATTGATAGCCTGAATTCAAAATGTATATTATGGTTTTTACTGCATATGCATTCCACCATGGTATTGTAGAAAACATTTTGGTACATCACAAAGTAGATTGCTTTTACATTTAAAATGGGTGCAATCATAACTCCCATCTAGTCATAAACTATTTTCAATAACTCAATGGAAGACTCATATCTGTTAAGTCTCTAAATTCACAAATTTGCTTTTATTCTCTGAGTTTATCTATTCTAGGTATTTCATATAAATGGACTCATATAATATATAATTTTTCATGTGTGACTATACTGACTCAGAATAATATTTTAAAATTTAACTTGTATTATGGATATCATATTTCATTCCTTTTTATGGTAAATTGTATTAAGTGTAACAGCAGCAGCAGCAGCAACAGCACCCAATTACAGCTCAGCTAGGAGTAGTGCTTTCTTCCCACCTTCTTACATGCTAGGGTTTTGTTTGGTTTGAGGTCTTGATACTGCTATCACATCTGTTTTGAGTTTATATGTGCAATTACCACATATGTTTTCTTGCAGACATTCTCTGCTTTTGGCTCTAAGAATCTTTTTCTTATTATTCCATAATGATTCCTGAAGCTTGAGATGAGATAATATGATATAAATATATCATTTAGGGCTGAGCACTCATCAGTCACATATTCTCTGTACATTGACCAGTTGTGGATCTCTGTGTTAATTGATATCTATATACAATGCCACTTTGTCTCTCCCTGCTCATTCAGAGTACTTTAACACTCATGACAAGCCACTGATTCTCCTTCTCTGTTTTGAGCTCTGTAACATCAACTTCCCCCTTCTCAACTAAGAAGGAGATGTTGTCACTAACATGTTTTAGAGTCGTGTGGTTCCAGATGGTATGGGTATAATGAATAAGTCTTTAGGAATTGTTTTAGTATTAGTTCCTTTTATTAGAATACTAGTAGTACACTCTCCTCTACTGTTCACAACCTATCTAGTCAGAGGGTCTTGGCCCTGATCATGGTGCCAGGTATTTTGTGGAGTAGGACTTTAATCCATCCACAAAACAATAGGTAAATGGATAGAGCTGGAAACATTATGAACATGATGAGATCCAAAATGACAAACATGATTTCTTTTATTTATGGATGTTAGCTTTAAATATTAGTGTATGTCTGTTCCATTTGGAATACACAGAAAAGTAAGTAAATGTGCAAGCATCCATAGAGAAAGGACTTTTTAATGGAGAAAAGAAAGGAGGCTCCTTGGTCTTGCAAACTTTATCTGCCCCTGTACAGGGGAACATCAGGACCAAGAAGTGGGAGTGGGTGGGTAGGGGAGCAGAGGGGGAGGGTATAGGGGACTTTGGGGATAGCATTTGAAATGTAAATGAAGTAAATACCTAATAAAAACTGGAAAATAAAAAAAGAAAGAATAGAACAATACAAAAGGGATAAGAGGAATAATGGAACAGGAAGTGCTAAATGGGTTAAGAGATGGGAGGACAGGACAGAAAATGTAATGGGATGAAGGATAACTAACACTAAATATTTTCTGAAAAAGTCATATGAAAAATCACTACTGTAGAAGGTAACACAAATACAAACACACATATACAAAGGGCTTTAAATCACAGTTACACTGTGATTGGCAGCAATCCCTCTACTAGACATCACAGGGGAACAAATAAAAAAATTTCAGTGTCAGGATTAAGATACCTCTACTGGAATTGTTGGCCAGTGAAGTTTCATAGACACCATAATATTACAGGTTATTTCTAGTGCTCTTGATGACCCTCTGGAACTTACCAGTAAGACCCTATTGTTGAAGATTCCACATACTTCAGTCAAAGAACATGGAAAAATCAAGCGCTCAATGACCTAGAACTTTCATTCCAATGACTAGCTGCCAAAGTTCTGCCAAGGTCCCCAGAGGACTCTCCAAGCCACAGGCGCCATAGCACATCCAGGAACTTGGGATCATTGGTGAGTGGAATGTAACATCTGTTTCAAAACAACCCAGAGGGGCTTGGGCCAGTAGTAACAGGGGCACAAGAAATCCATCTAATCAGCAGCTGGGGTTCATTCCAGTCAGAGCCAGCCCTACACCACCTTGGGCTCTAACTTGGCAGACAGTCCCACGGTCTCCAGAGGATGCTCCGTGCCACAGGGGCCCTAGTACACCCAGGATCTTAGGATCACGAAGGAGAATCGACCTCCCGAGAGGCCTCTGAGGTGGTACTCAGGTGAGAGCACCATCTTGTATCCCAGGTCTCTCAGAGACCAGTCCTCAAAGGGGAGCATGTGGTCCACAGAAGCAACGGAGCTTCTTGGACAGGGTCCTTTCAGGCCTTCATCCTCAGCTAGGAGGCAAAGCTGAGACCCAGACCCCTGGGCACCTTCCCCTCCAGAGGAGAGTAGGCCTCCAGGGAAGACTCTGACCCCGGGACACAGGTGAAGCACCATCTTGTATCCCTGGCCTCTCAGAGACCAGTCCCTGAAGGAGAGCACATGGGCCTCAGAAGCAACAGAGCTTCTTGAACAGGGTTACTTCAGGCCTTCATCCTCAGCCAGGAGGTGAATCTGAGCTCCAGACCTCTGTGCACCTTCCCTGCAAGAGGAGAGCTTGCCCGCAGAGAGTGCTCTGACCACTGGGACTCAGGAGAGAGTTGGACTCCCAGGAGTGTTGACAGAGGCTAACAGAATCACAGGAGGAACAAGCTCCAGCCAGAAGCAGCTAGAACATCTAACACCAGAGATTACCAGATGGCAAAAGGCAAATGTCAGAATCTTACTAACAGAAACCAAGACTATTCGACATCATCAGAGCACAGTATGCCCACTCAAGTGAGTCCTGGATACCCCAACACACCCGAAAAAAAAAAAAAACATCCAAGATCTAAAAATGGAAGTAGAAACAATAAAGAAAATGCAAAGGGAGACAATTCTGGAGATTGAAATCCTAAGAAAGAAATCAGGAGCACTAGATGTGAGTATCAGTAACAGAATACAAGACATGGATGAAAGAATCTCAGGTGCAGAAGATTCCATAGAGAATATAAACACAACAATCAAAGAAAATGCAAAATGCAAAAAGATCCTAACTCAAGACATCCAGGAAATCCAGGACACAATGAGGAGACCCAACCTAAGAATAATAGGTATAGATGAGAATGAAGATTTTCAGCTTAAAGGGCCAGCAAATATCTTCAACAAAATTATAGAAGAAAACTTCCCTAACCTAAAGAAAGAGATGCCCATGAACATACAGGAAGCCTAGAACTCCAAATGTACTGGACCAGAAAAGAAATTCCTTCTGAAACATAATAACCAGAACATTAAATATACTAAATAAAGATAGAATATTAAAAGCAGTAAGGGAAAAAGGTCAAGTAACATATAAAGGCAGACCTTTGTAATTACACCAGAATTCTCACCAGAGACTATGAAAGCCAGAAGATCCTGGACAGATGTTATACTGACANTAAGAGAATACAAATGCCAGCCCAGGCTACTATACCCAGCAAAACTCTCAATTACCATAGATGGAGAAACCAAAGTATTCCATGACAAAATCAAATTCACACAATGTCTTTCCATGAATCCAGCCCTTCAAAGGATAATAAAGGGAAAACTCCAACACAAGGAGGGAAATTATGTCCTAGAAAAATAAAGAAAGTAATCCTTCAGCAAACCTAAAAGAAGGTTTGAATCCCAACTCTAACAACAAAAACAACAGGAAGCAACAATTACTTTTCCTTAATATCTCTTAATATCAATGAACTCAATACCCCAATAAAAAGACATAGACTAATAGAATGGTTACTTAAAGAGGACCTAACATTTTGCTGCATACAGGAAACCCACCTCATGGTCAAAGAGAGACACTACTTCAGGGTAAAAGGCTGGAAAAAATTTTCCAAGCAAATGGTCTTAAGAAACAAGCTGGAATAGCCATTCTAATATCCAATCAAAATCAACTTTCAATTCAAAGTTATCTAAAAAAAAAGAAAAAGACAAGGAAAGGCACTTCATACTCATCAAAAGTAAAATCTACCAAGATGAACTCTCAATTCTAAATATCTATGCTCCAAATGCAAGGGCCTCCACATTCATTAAGAAAACTCTAGGAAAGCTCAAAGCACACATTGAACCTCAGACACCCCATTCTCATCAATGGACAGATCCTAGAAATAGAAACTAAATGGAAACACAGTGAAACTCACCAAAGTGATGAAATAAATGGATTTAACAGATATCTACAGAATATTTTATCCTAAAACAAAATGATATATCTTCTTCTCAGCACCTCATGGTACCTCCTCCAAAATTGATCACAAAACAGGGCTCCACAGATACAAAACTATAAAAATTATCCCATGCATCCTATCAGATCACCATGGACTAAGACTGATCTTCAATAACAACATAAATAATAGAAAGCCCACATTCACAGGGAAGCTGAACAACTCTCTACTCAATGGTACCTTGGTCAAGGAAGGAATAAGGAAAGAGATTAAGACTTTTTAGAGTTTAATGAAAATGAAACCACAACATAGCCAAATTTATGGGAAACAATGAAAGCAGTCCTCAGAGGAAAACTCATAGCTCTGAGTGCCACCACAAAGAAAATGGAAAGAGCACACAATTGGAGCTTCACAACACACCTAAAAGCACTAGAACAAAATGAAGCAAATTCACCCAAGAGGAGTATATGGCAGGAAATAATCAAAATCAGGGGTGAAATCAACAAGTGGAAACAAAAAGAACTACACAAATAATCAACCAAACCAGGAGCTGGTTCTTTGANAAAATCAACAAGATAGATAAACCCTTACCCAGACTAACTAGAGGGCACAGGGATGTTATCCTAATTAACAAAATCAGAAATGAAAAAGGAGACATAAAAAAAGAACCTGAGGAAACCCAAAGCCTCATCAGATCCTGCTACAAAAAGCTATACTCAACAAAACTGGAAAACCTGGATGAAATGGACAATATCCTAGACACATACCAGGTACCAAAGTTAAATCAGGATCAGATTAACAATCTATTCTCTTTTTTCTTTCTTCTTTCTTTCTTTCTTTCTTTCTTTCTTTCTTTCTTTCTTTCTTTCTTTCTTTCTTTCTTTCTTTCTTTCTTCTTTTTTCTTTTTTCTTTTTTTCTTTTTTGTTTTGTCTTTTGAGACAGGGTTTCTCTGTGCAGTCCTGGCTTTCCTAGAAAGCAGTCTGTAGACAAGGCTGGCCTCGAACTCAGAAATCTGCCTGCCTCTGCCTCCCAAGAGCTGGGATTACAGGCATGTGTTACCACTGCCCAGCCATATTAACGATCTAAACAGTCCCATTTCCCCTAAAGAAATAGAAGCAGTCAGTAATGGTCTCCCAACCAAGTGGAGGACCAGATGGGTTTAGAGCAGAGTTCTATCAGACATTCAAAGAAGACCTAATTCCAATTCTTCTCAAACTATTCCACAAAATA
>NC_034613.1:92824995-92827186 GCF_900095145.1 Mus pahari
ACCCTGATATAGCTGTCTCTTGTGAGGCTATGCCAGTGCCTGGCAAATACAGAAGTGGATGCTCACAGTCATCTATTGGATGGAACCCAGGGCCCCTAATGAAGGAGCTAGAGAAAATGCCCAAGGAGCTAAAGGGGTCTGCAACCCTATAGGAGGAACAACAATATGAACTAACAAGTAACCCCCAGAGCTGTGTCTCTAGTTGCATATGTAGCAGAGGATGGCCTTGTTAGACATCAGTGGGAGGAGAGGCCCTTGGTATTGTGAAGACCATATGCCCCAGTACAGGGGAATGCCAGGGCCAGGAAGTGGGAGTGAGTGAGTTGGGGAGCAGGGCAGGTGGAGGGTATAGAGGGCTTTCGTGATAGCATTGGAAATGTTAATTAATCAAATATCCAATAAAAATGCCTTAATAAAAAAGAGAAAGTGAAAAAAAGAAAAAAGAGAGAAAGTATTTTTTCTACTTATTTTGAAATGTTAAGAATTATTATGTTTATTAGAAGTTTGATAAAAATGATGAATGAAGTCATCTAGTTGTTTTATTTTAAATTGTTTTTCCATTTTCTCTTTGGTTGGAGGAAAATCTTGATTAATATTTCCATCCCTCTACTTGGTATGTGCATATTTTGTCTCACTTCTTGAGCCAATTTTGATAATTTGTGGGTTTTCAAAAAATTTCATTCCATCTACTTTATTCAATTTCCTGATGTACAGACACTCAATGCATTTTCTTCTAATACTGTAGAACTAGTCTCTGGTTTTTTAAATTTTAAGTGATTTGAAAATGGACTCTTGCCTAGGCAATCAAGAGTTTCATTTTAATTAACTATTTTCTATATTACTCTTAAGCTAATAAAAATTAAATTAAACTAGCTGCTAGTTAAGAAGGCTTTATAAATGTTACGCTATTTTTAATATGCTTTATTATATATTTTGTTCAAATTTCCTTTTTAATGTTTGCTTTATGCTTAATTTTTAATGCATTATTTTGGATGAGTTTGCATTTCCTTCTGTTCATTTGTTGTTAATGTTTTCTTTTTTATTATTTGCTTTATGCTTAGTTTTTTATTTATTATTATTTTCTTTATTTACATTTCAAATGCTACCCCAAAAGTTCCCTATANCCCCCCCCCCCGCCCCTGCTCCCCTACCCACCCATTCCTACTACTTGGCCCTGGCCTTCCCATGTGCTGGGTCATATAAAGTTTGCAAGACCAAAGGGGCCGCTCTTCCCAATGATGGCCAATTAGGCCATCTTCTGCTACATATGCAGCTAGAGACTCGAGCTCAGGGGGTACTGGTTAGTTCATATTGTTGATTATGCTTAATTTTTAATGCATTATTTAGGATGAGTTTGCTTTTCCTGCTGATCTTTTGTTGTTGATGATGTTTTCTTTTTAAATTGGTTACCATGAGGATAACAAATGGCACTCTATTGTTTTTCCACTTCTAGAAGATATATTGAAAAATGTTTGGAAAGTTCCAATTGGTAGTGTTTTAGTTTTAATAGCATATAGTAAATCTGGCATAGACCTATCTTTTATCATTAATATTTTTCTTAAATATTAGATTCTTATACATTATGTTGTCAGCATAATTTTATGCTTATTAATTCATGAAATCCCATTTCAAATAATGTAGAATAAAAGAGGAATTTCAAATAACAATGTATATTGCCTATGTAAATTAAGGCTTAGCACTGTTCTTTTGGGGTATAACTCTCAGTCTATAATCTCCATTTATTTAAGTGTTAAGGATTTCCATTAGTATTCATTGTATGAAAAATCAATTATATCCAAATCCCTCGATTTTGATTATACGGGGATATCTTCATTTTACCATTTTGTGCATATGCTTAATTTTAATTACAAAATAGTTATATCATTCCTCATTTGTTTTCCTACCTTCAATTCTTCCCATGACCCCTCAGTCTAACCTTCCCTTGCCACCCCATTACTTCTCAAATTTATATTCTCTTTCACATTATTACTCCCCCTTTCCCCCCTCTATTTCCTCTCCTTCCCTCCCTCCTCTCTCTCTCTGTCTCTCTCTGTCTCTGTCTCTCTCTGTCTCTCTGTCTCTCTGTCTCTGTCTCTCTCTCTTTCTCTGTCTCTCTCTCTGTCTCTGTCTCTGTCTCTCTCTGTCTCTGTCTCTGACTCTGTCTCTGTCTCTGTCTCTCTCTCTGACTCTC
>NC_034613.1:92828740-92831153 GCF_900095145.1 Mus pahari
TTTATTCTAGGTATAGAATAAATCCCCATTTTTAGTCTCTCTCTCTCTCTCTCTCTCTCTCTCTCTCTCTCTCTCTCTCTCTCTCTCTCTCTCTCATATCATCATATCCTGTATGTAATTCAAAAGTCTCTTTCTCCATCTAATTAATGTGTAAGGAACATCCTTGGATGTTATTCACTGTATTTTAGCCTTCTGCAAGATTTCTAATATATCACAGTTCCTAGGTAAAGGCATGTCATTAACAAAGATTCCCACGGTGAGAAACATTTGAAAACAGTTTACAAAAATGTTTATAAGATACAGAACATTCCATAAGTTTTAAATCATTCTCATTTATAGGATTCAGTGAGGAATTTCTAAACATCAAAACAGTATATAGTGTCTAGACCAGAGTCATTGTGACATCTATCAGCTAAATCATTTATTAATTTTTGATGTTAGAATCATTCTGTCACCAAGGGGAGGAGAGGCCCTTGGTCCTGTGAAGGCTCTATGACCCAGTATAGGGGAATGCCATAGCCAAGAAGCAGCAGTGGGTGGGTTGGCAAGCAGGGGGATGGGGAGGGGATGGGTATTTTCAGAGAGGAAAGCAGGAAAGGGGACATTTGAAATGTAAATAAAAATATCTAATAATAATAAAAAGAATCATTCAAAAGCAACTCTACTAGATATTGTAAATGCTGGTCTTAGTAAACACCAAGGACACTGTGTTTCTTTGGTTTCACCTCAATCAATTCTTCAGACTTTTGCCTTCTGTGTTCTTGAATGCTGACTTTGGACATCTCATTCACTGGGGTATGTTTTCCTCTAACCAGGAAGCAAGAGATTTGAGACTTGATGGAAAGAATTGAAGATGCCACATAAGAAATGACAGTTAAATTGTGTCTGAAAGAATTACTGGGAATTTTGCAATCAAAGAATGAGGAAATAGCAAACTCTCTTATCATTTCAGCCCTAGGAATAATGATAGTAGCCTCTACATAATTTAACATGCCTGGTCTATTTTGTTAACTCTGTTCAGCACTCCTTAAAACATCACTTCATTAAACTACATTTACTTTTCCATCTGAACCAAAATGTTTCTTACTAGAATTCTCAGAGTTAATGGGAATTTAGTAGGTTTCTTTATTGTAGAAGTTTACAGAGACTTTATTATGCTAATTGAATTACTACTGTCCCAATGAAGGCAATTAGCTGACAGTATTTCCCAAAAGCATTTGTCAGCATAGCAATAATAGCTATTTGTATATTCATTTACTTTTAAGGACTAGATCTTAAAGTATCATTCACAGAAACTCACATTTGAAAGCATTGCTTAATAATTAACACAAAATTAACATTTATCAAGTGTTAGTACAAGTATTTTCCATGAGTTATCTCACCTAAACTTCATCAAAATCTTACAATTTAGAGTTTGTTATTATGATCATATTGCTATCAAGCCTGAGTTTAGATGAAGAAACCAAGTTGTAAGAAGTCAAAAGGTTGTCAGCTTATAAATTGTGAAGATAAAATCTATCCAACGTTTTATTGATTTGTTTTATAATCACTGTCCTTAAACTTATAAGGCCCTACTTGAGACAGCTACAGTTATTATTCATATAAGACCTATGAGAAATTATAAGATCATCAGTTAGCAGGTGGATGGTTTAGTTGATATGATCTGTCTACCTTAATTGGTTGCCATGTGCCAATTAATAAATTAATCTCTGCCCATGTCAATACTTCACATGAATATTTTTGTAACCCAAGCAAATTATTTTAATATTCTAGGATTCAAACATACCACCTAACATTTTAGATTATCTCATCCAGTGTCTTTTTTAAAAATAGCTCTTTTGAATGAGGTCAGTTTTTCTTAGCTACTATAGTGGTTTGAAGGATATGGCCCTCATTTTCTTGGGTATTTGAATATTTTGTCACAGTTGTTGGTACTGTTTAGGGGCACTTAGAATATGTGGGCATGTTGGAGGCAGGCTTGCAAATTTTGAATTTGTGTTACTCGCTTCCTGCTTATGGTTGAAGATGAGACCTTTCAACTTTTTATACTCCATCTCCCATGCCTGCCACTTCTTTACCATGGTGAACTCTTTCTTTCTGTAACTACAAGTACAAATAAATTTTTTCTATAAATTTTCTTTGTCATGATGTCTTATCAAAACAATAGGAAAGTAATTAATACATCAAGTTAGGGCTTGACAGTAGTGACAAATTCAAGTAATTCTATAACCTGAATTACCATTGACCAGCATAAAAATTGTCACATGGTAAATACTAAATAAGTGCTATCTACGGTTCATGATTTTTGTCAGCAAAGCAGTTGAAAATGGGTATATATTGGTAATTAAGCAAGCATGTCTATTGTATTCATTGCTCAGATTCTTCTACATGATAACCGCCAGTTGTGCCAGCA
>NC_034613.1:92834052-92873352 GCF_900095145.1 Mus pahari
TTTGTGACTATTGTGCAGGGTGTTGTTTCCCTAATTTCTTTCTGATCCTGTTTATCCTTTGTGTAGAGAAAGGCCATTGATTTGTTTGAGTTAATTTTATATCTAGCTACTGCACTGAAGCTGTTTATCAGGTTTAGGAGTTTTCTTGTGGAATTATAGGGTCACTTATGTATACCATCATATCATCTGCAAATAATGATATTTTGACTTCTTCCTTTCCAATGTATATCCCCTTGACCTCCTGTTGTTGTCTAATTGCTCTATCTAGGACCTCAAGTACTATATTGAATAGGTAGGGAGAAAGTGGGCAGCCTTGTCTAGTCCCTGATTTTAGGGGCTTGCTTCCAGCTTCTCTCCATTTACTTTGATGTTGGCTACTGTTTTTCTGTAGATTGTTTTTATTATGTTCATGTATGGGCCTTGAATTCCTGAACTTTCCAAGACTTTTCTCATGAATGGGTGTTGGATTTTCTCAAATGCTTTCTAAGCATCTAAGGAGATGATCATGTGGTTTTTATCTTTGAGTTTGTTTATATAATGGATCACATTGATGGATTTCTGTATATTAAACCATCCCTGAATCCCTGGAATAAAGCCTACTTGGTCATGATGGATGATGTTTTGATGTGTTCTTGGTTTCAGTTTGCGAGAATTTTATTGAATATTTTTGCATTGATATTCATAAGGGAAATTGGTCTGAAGTTCTGGATCTTTGATGTGTCTTTACATGGGTTAGGTATCAAAGTAATTGTGGTTTCATAGAATGAATTGGGTAGAATACCTTCTGTTTCTATTTTGTGGAATAGTTTGAGAAGAACTGGAATTAGGTCTTCTTTGAAGGTCTGATAGAACTCTGCACTAAACCTATCTGGTACTGGGCTTTTTTTGGTTGGGAGACTATTCATTACAGCGTCTATTTCTTTAGGTGATATAAGACTGTTTAGGTCATTAATCTGATCCTGATTTAACTTTGGTACCTGGTATTTGTCTAGAAATTTGTCCATTTCATCCAGGTATTCCAGTTTTGTTGAGTATAGCCTTTTATAGATGGATCTGATGATGCTTTGGATTTCCTCCGGATCTGTTCTTATACCTCCCTATTCATTTCTAATTTTGTTAGTTATGATGCTGTCCCTGTGCCCTCTAGTGAGTCTGGCTAAAGGTTTATCTATCTTGTTGATTTTCTCAAAGAACCAACTCCTGGTTTGATTGATTTTTTGAATAGTTCTTTTTGTTTCTACTTGTTGATTTCACCCCTGAGTTTGATTATTTCCTGCCTTCTACTCCTCATGGGTGAATTTACTTCCTTTTGTTCTCGAGCTGTTAGGTGTGTTGTCAAGCTGCTAGTGTATGCTCTCTCTAGTTTCTTTTTGGAGGCACTCAGAGCTATGAGTTTTCGTCTCAGGAATGCTTTCATTGTGTCCCATAAGTTTGGGTATGTTGTGGCTTCATTTTCATGAAACTCTGAAAAGTCTTTTATTTCTTTTTTTATTTCTTCCTTGACCAAAGTATCATTGAGGAGAGTGTTGTTCAGCTTCCAAGTGAATGTTGGCTTTATATTATTTATATTGTTATCACTCCTGGCCCGCTATATTTCTGTCTTTTTACTGAACTTGTGAATTGTCTCTGTTATTTCATTCAGCTGTGCTTGTGGAGGTATTTTCCCAACACATAGGAATTTATTGTTCTTCTCTTTAAATTCATTGAGCTGTTTGTCCATGTGTCACTTACACAGCTCAAATTTGATGAACTTGATGATTCTTCTTTTAATGTGTCCTGCAGTTTGTCTAGATAATTCTCATTAGTGAACATTTCTATAGGACTGACAGATTTTGAGGGGTAAGCATACTGTTTTACAGTTTCATATATTTTTTAATGGTTTTGCAACAAGACTTGCGACCATGTGGACTTCTTCATTAGTTGTTTGCCTAAGATTCTAGCCTGCCTCTGTTGAGTGAAAGCTAGCTTATATTTTTTTGTTGCAGCCAAAGTGTGGTTGGGTAGGTCAGTTTCTCAGTGTTTATTTTGGATTATAGGAATTGGGATGATTCAAAACTCGGTGCTAAAGGAGAAAACACATGAAAGAGACAAACTGTTGAATCTATTTTGAGTTAGTGTTAAGTTGTGTTGTCTGAGCTTGGCATAGAAATGTGAAGATGGCATGAGTGGGCCCAGATGTTAAGCCGTCAGAACGTTAGGCTGGTATAAAGGCTGTGTGGCCAAGGTTATGCCTGTAAATTAGGGATGGTATGGGAAGATGAGGTTCAGGCTGGACTAGATAACAAATGTGTGACCCAGGTTAGGTCAGGGGCTAGAGGAAGGTAAATGTGGGGTATTTTCCAGGGAAGTTATTAGATAGCAGTAATGCACAGAATGCTTGATCAAGCCTATACCTGGGGTTTAGGCAAGGTATAGGTAGACTGTAGTCAGGCAAAAATTACTCAAATGGGCTGGTACACAGAATGTGAGACCTAGGCCAAGCATGAAAGTTGGGAACAGTGCAGATGTGGTAGAGTTCATAGGACTCATCTGCCAAAAACATAATATGGCTGAGTATGTTCAGAATGCTTCTCATAGCTGTCAAGAAATACGAAGAGTCATACAAACCTCTTGCTGCTTAAAGTTGTAATATCAAGTTCAATATGTTTTCTATTACAAAGTAGTTAAGCCCCAAGGTAGTAAGTACTATTTTTAATCTTTAAATTACATTTTGTGTCTGAAGGTGTGTGAGCATGAGCACGTAGAGACATGCAAGTGCCATGGTACAAGGATGAAAGCTGTAGGACCACTTGTTGGAATCAGTTCTCTCCTTCTGCCATATGGGTTCCAGGCATCAAGTTGGAGTCATCAGGCTTGTGGGGAAAGCTTCTTAATCCACTGAGACATATTTTGGCACATAAATACTATAATAAATAACTTATGGAAAAACTACCAGTTTGCAAGGAAGCATACATTTGTTAAATCTAAGACCAAGTGGTCTGGTTTTCTGTTGGATATATTGACAGCAAAACACCCTGAATATCATTAGGAGGTCCCTCTGTGCAGGCCTAATCAAAATTTTGGGATATTTTAGTTTAATTAAATATGGCTTGTTTTTAATATTAGCATTGAGAGTAATTTTAACTACTTTCCTCATGTGTAAGTTTATCTTTAATTGTGATAAACCAATTTTACAGTTTAGCTATGACTGGCATTTCAGCATTTTGAAGTCTGAGACACAAGGATTGTCATGAATTTGTGGCCACCTTGGGATAAATGATGACTTTCAGTCCATACTTGGTTACAATTATGAGATGTGAAATCTTCCTTTCAAACTAAGCAAAATTTGATGCTATGTTTCCATCATCAATTTCTTTTTTTTAAAATTGCATATGTGTGTGTGTGTATGTGTGTGTGTGTATGTGTGTGTGGTGTGTGTGTATGCATACATATATGTAGCAACAACAATGAAATTAAACATGTCTATGAATTTGAGATGGAGTAAGGGGGCATGGGAGGAACAGTAGAGAAAAGCTGAGAATAGGTGCAGTTATATTTTAATTGAAAATTTAAAAAGAAAGTGATAAAATGGCATTTCAAATTTTTAATCAAATAATTGAAATATTGGAGATGATGATAAAATTCTATATTATGTCCAAATCTCTCTAATAGCAAAATCTACTAATGATGAAAATATAACAGTTGAAATATAATGACTGTAGTATTTTAATATACGTAACATATCTGAAGAAAGTACTTCTTATTAATATAAAAACCAGTAGATTTATTTTTAAATGTTATCATAACTATAACATTACATGTTATAGATATGCTCCTGATAATTTTGTAACATTCATAAATATTAGAAAAGTCCCAGTATAATTATATTGATGCAATAGTTGCAGTATTAGACAGGAGAAATGCTACTTAGATATCAAATAAAGTTATATCAGATAACACTGCAATACTTTAGATGATAAATAATTTCAATCATTAAATAATTAACTAATTATTGATATCTTATAAATGTATTGTTCTGTAATTAATAATATATATGATACTGGTAAATATTCAGTATTTTTAAAAGTAAGTTATATGAAGATTAAAAATAAAATAAAGAGTTTTAGTAGCTAATATTAGGTCTTTCAAACAAATTGTATTAAATTCAAAACTAATAAATGTGTACCAGTTTAAAGTTTATAGTCATTTTAAAAGTAATAAATATCTGTAAATTTGTAATTATATGTTTAATACATTAAATATTTATAAATAAACTGAATTGGTAACTAGCCTAAGATTTGGACAAATAGTATATAAAAATTATAATTAATCATACAAGTAAAAATCAACACTAATTTGTTCTTTGAGCTGGCTGATTGATAGGCATTTTCTTTTTTAAACTTTAATTTTATTGATTTACATTTCAAATGTTTCCTCCTTTCCCAGTTTCCCCGCTGCAAACCCACTATCTCATCCCCCCTTACCCTGCTTCTATTAGGGTGCTCCCTGACCCACCTACCCACTCCCACCACACTGCACTAGCATTCCTCTACACTGGGGCATCAAGCCTTCACAGGACCAAGGGCCTCCCCTCCCATGAATGCCAGATGAGGCCCTTCAGCTCCTCCACTACCTCCTTCATTGGGATCCCTGTGCTCAATCCAATGGTTGACTGCGAGCATCCATATTTGTATTTAAGATCTGACAGAACCTCTCAGGAGACAGCTGTATCAGGCTTCTGTCAGCAAGCACTTCTTGGCATCCACAATAGTGTCTGGGTTTGGTGTTTGCATGTGGGATGGATTCCCAGGTGGGGCAGTATCTGAGCGGCATTTCCTTCAGTCTTTGCTCCACTCTTTGTCCCTGTATTTCCTTTAGTCAGGAGCAATTCTGGGTTAAAATTTTGGGAATGGGTGGGTGACTCTATCCTTCAACGTGGGGGGGGGGGCATGCCTAATCTCTGGATATGGTCTTGACAGGTTTTCCTTTCTCTTTGTGGGGTATTTCAGCTACTCTCGTCCACATGGTGTCCTAGGAGGCTCTTGCTTTCCTGGTATCTGGGACTTTCTGGTTGCTACCACCAATTCCCCATCCATCATTGCTATACACCTCTGTTCAATTTCCTGATCCTATGTACATCTCCTCTATCTCCTCCCATAACTGATTCTTCCCCTCTTTTTCTCCCTTTCCCTCTTCTCCTCCTCCCAAGTCCCTCCTACCCTATACTTCCTTTGATTATTTTGTTCCCCCTTCTAAGTAGAACTGAATCATCCACTCTTTGATCTTCCTTGCTCTTGAGCTTCATGTGGCCTGTGAGTTATATTGTGGGTATTCCACACTCTTTCCCTAATACCCACTTATCAGAAAGAACATACTATGTGTGGTCTTTTGTGACTGAGTTACCACACTCAGTATGATATTTTCAAGATCCATACATTTGCCTATGAATTTCATGAAGTCATTGTTTTAAATAGCTGAGAAGTATTCCATTGTATAAATGTACCACATTCTCTGTATCCATTCTTCTGTTGAGGAACATCTGCATTCTTTCCAGCTTCTGGCTATTATAAATATGGCTGCTATGAATATAATGGATCATGTGTCACTATAACATGTTATAGCATCTTCTGGGTATGTGCCCAAGAGTGGTACAGGTGAGTCCTCAGGTAGTACTGTGTCTAATTTTCTGAGGAGCCACCAGATGGATTTCCAGAGTGGTTGTACAAGTTTGCAATCCTACCAGCAATGGAGGACTGTTCCTCTTTTTTCACATCATCACCAGCAATTTCTGTCACCTGAGTTTTAGGTCTTACCAATTCTGACTGGTGTGAGGTGGAATCTCAGAGTTGTTTTGATTTGCATTTCCCTGANGACTAAGGATGTTGAACATTTCTTTAGGTGCTTCTCAGCCATTCATTATTCCTCAGTTGAGAATTCTGTGTTTAGCTCTGTACCCCATTTTTGATAGGGTTATTTTGTTCTCTGGAGTCTAACTTCTTGAGTTCTTTGTAAATATTAGATATTAGTCCCCTATCAGACTTAGGATTGGGATCAGATGTAGGATTTGTAAAAATCTTTTCCCAATCTGTTGGTTGCTGTTTTATCCTATTGACAGTGTCCTTGCCTTATAGCAGTAGCCTTGCAATTTTATGAGTTCCCATTTGTCAATTCTTGATCTTAGAGCATAACCCATTGTTGTTCTCTCCATGAAAATTTCCCCTGCGTCCATGTGTTTAAGGCTCTTCCCCACTTTCTCTTCTATTAGATTCAGTGTATCTGGTTTTATATGAAGGTCCTTGATCCACTTGGACTTGAGCTTTGTGCAAGGAGATAAAAATGGATCATTTTGCATTATTCTACATGTTGATCACCAGTTGAATTAGCTCCATTTGTTGAAAATGCTGTCCTTTTTCCCACTGGATGGTTTTAGATCCTTTGTCAAAGATCAAGTGACCATAGGTGTGTGGCTTCATTTTTGGGTCTTCAATTCTATTCCATTGATCTACCTGCCTGTTATTGTACCAATACCGTGCAGTTTTTAATCATTATTGCTCTGTAGTACAGCTTAAGGTCAGGGATGGTGATTCCTCCAGAAGTTCTTTAATTGAGAATAGTTTTATCTATCCTGAGTTTTTCGTTATTCTAGTTGAATTTGAGAATTGCTCTTTCTAGCTCTATGTAGAATTCAGTTGGAATTTTGATGGGGATTGCATTGAATTTATAGATTGCTTTGGCCAAGATGGCCATTTTTACTATATTAATCCTGCCAATCCATGAGCATAGGAGATCTTTCCGTCTTCTGAGGTCTTCTTCAATTACTTTCTTCAGAGACTTGAAGTTCTTGTCATACAGAGCTTTCACTTGCTTGGTTAGAGTCACACCAAGATATTTTATATTATTTGTGACTACTGTGAAGGGTATCGTTTCCCTAATTTCTTCCTTAGCCCATTTATCCTTTGAGTATAGGAAGGCTACCAATTTATTTCAGTTGATTTTAAATCCAGTTCCTTTGCTGAAGTTGTTTATCAGGTTTATCAATTGGAATATTTGGGGTCACTTAAATATACTATCATATCACCTGTAAATAGTGATATTTTGACTTCTTCCTTTCTAATTTGTATCCCTTTGACCTCCTTTTGTTGTCTAATTACTCTAGTTAGAACTTTGAGTACTATATTGAGTAGATTGGGAGAGAGTTGGCAGTCCCTGAGAAACATAGCATTTATTTATTATTACATATATGTGTGAGTCTCTGACCCACTCACTGAGCTTAACTAGAGTTGCTTGTATGAACTTGGGTAGGGAACTATTCCAGAAGAAATTTAAGCAGAAACTCAGAGCAAAAATCTTAGCAGAATGTGCTTGCTGGCTTATTTTCTGGCTCCCTCTTAGTGAGATTTTTTATATAGACCAGGACTACCTGCCTAGGCATGGTGCCACTCACAGTGGCCTGTATCTTCTTATATCAACTAATACCAAAGCAAGCTCCTCGCAGACATGACTGACTACAGGCCAACTTGATCTAAACTGTTTGTCAATTGAGATTTTCCATTCAGATGACATTAGGTTGTGTCAAGTTGATACTTATAGTTAATTGCTGGATTGTGACCTGGAAATATTAGCCAAATAATTCCTAGCCTCCTCAAGTTGCTTTTAATCAATGTACTTTTGTTCTTTAACCCCAGAAACAGGATGAAATTATAACAAAGGTCATTTAATGATTTTTCCAACTGAAATTGGGACCTAGTCTATGAGAGGAAACAGTATCTGGTATTGTAAACCTGCTAAAAATCCTAGGGCAAGAGATATCATAGCTCCTAATGAAGACTTGTTTGGACAATTGGCCACTGGCAAATTTCCTATGCTTTACCAAATAGTTCCCTACCCAAGTTCATATAAGCTGTGCTAGTTAAACTCAGTGAGTGGGTCAAGGGCATAAAATGGTGAAACAGCAAGACAATAAAAGAGAGCAATGGGGAAGAAAGTGTAACAAGTACATTGCATCTATTTATGACAGTTTCAAAAATGAATACACTTAAGAATGGTACTAATTATGCCAATGTGTCTGTATATATTTTTCCATTGTAAAACAACACTTTACTAGGTTTTCAAATCAGACATTATGGAGCCGGGGGCAAATTTTAGCTTCACTGTTATCTGGTAGATTATCCTGACAAATGGATTTCTCTGAATTTAAATTTCCTTCTGTGTAAAATGCTTAGTCACAGAAGTTATTGTCACTGCTTTGACAGTTTTTGAATGAGACTGTTCATGCTTACTGACTTTCCAAAAGACAAAACAGTCAATGAAGTTAGCAGTAGCTCCCTCATAGATCCTATACCGTAAGCATTAGGCTAAACTTTGAAGCCTCCATCAAGCTTCAGGTAGAAATCTAAATGAAATGGAAAGAATTGCCCTATGGCAGTTATAAATAATTAGTAAATGTTAGGAAGTTTCTTCCTGTCAGTTCTTCTGCTATATCAATGTGACTTTTCTCTGAACTTATACCTGTTCAAATCTCTTTCACATGATATTGAGATTTGTCTTAGACTTAGTTATGACTAGCTTAATAATAATGTGCTAGATGAAACTCTAGGACCCTGTAATTGAAAACTTACATTCTTCATGAAATGTTTCTTTTTATAAATCATAGAGATCAGCCAGGCTGCAAGATACTAGCAGAGCAGGAGTTGTGCCTGTGTTTGTTATATCCGTACCTGGGGTTTGAGGTAGGCTTTGATGTATAGCCTAATGTTTAGGGTATAGGACTATGAAGGGAGTTGCTGATAACTCCATTGGCTGTTTGGTCTTTGGCACATAGTAAGCATTTTAAGTCTCATTCCAAAGGCAAAGCATGAGAACATTATATCCATCTGCATATTTTCAATCACCCCTATGCACACACCCAAACAAGGTATCAGGTTTATCAGTTGATACATAACAAGTGTTTAAAATTTATCTGTTATTAGTATTACTATAAAGTTCACTTATTCATAAAGATCCATTTGATTAAGCAAACACAAACATATTAACATCATTGCATGCTTTGAAATAGACTCGTTATTTCTTTATATTCTGACTCTATTATCAGTGTAATCATTAATAACAGTGTTCATTGCCAGTGATAGAAAATATTTAAGTAATTTGTTCTTGAGTGGTAGGTGGCACACAGTATTCTTTGCATTATTCTAAGTCTCTTGACTTTATGATGGGCCACACTCTCCACTCATAATCATTAGTGGTACTATATGGAAGAAGTGTTGAATCAATTATCTTACTTTTTCAGCTTACAGACTCGTTACTTGGCTGAGCAGTGAACTTAGGTTGCTATTCATAAACCACTGGCAAAAACAGGATATAACATCACTTCCTTGGGTTTGAAACAAAAATCCCCTAAAAGAGTAACTTGTAAATTAAAATGAATATGTACACAGATGCCTAAAACTCATTAGTATTTAGCTGTTAATGAAGAAAGACATAAACTTTAGAAATTGTTAGGCAGTAAATTCAACAGAAAGACATGACATTCTGAATCTCAATCACACACTATCCTATTTGGTCAAACTACTCCATTCAAATTGAGTTTGACTCTTTGAGTAAGTGAACAAGGAGAGAAAAGCAATTTTCCACTACAAATATCAAAGCTAAGAACATGCAAGTTAGCCTGAAGATAACTAAGAGAAATACATCACATATTCTTTGGCATCTGTCACCTTCCAAAATGATTCTCTTTTCTTTTCATCCATTTATAGAGTCACATTTTTCCTTAGTCATTTAGTTAATAAATTTGTTTAAATGATTATGCCAAGTACTATACGGTTCTGCAGAGACTGGCTACATATTGTAAACGAAGATGGATAGTCTCCAAAGATTCAGTGAAAATGTGAAAAGTTGTTTGAGGAATAAGTGACAGTTATGATATATTCATATAGGTCATACATTTTCCTAATTTGTAGAATGTTTTAGTGTTAATATTAGGATAATTTGCCTTGGAGGTTAAAGATATAATATGTATATATTGTATTACTGTTTTTTTACATTGTACTCACTTTATTAATCTCATAAAATGAAGTGAATACATGTGAAAAGTTACCTAGTAAGCTACAAAAAGTTATGGACCAACTTCAACTTATGTTAAGACATACATAAGCTCCCAAACACAAAAGCTTGCACAAAAGAACTATGGGCACTCTCTGCAAAGCAGTATGTTTAACTAATTTCATTTTTATTCTTGATGTGAAAATGCTCTCTACAGCACTCATCACCACCTGCATTTATATTGCACTTCCTCAAGCACAGCCAGGGTACTTCACTAAACAACATTCAGTCTTGGCAAGCAGCATAAATGTAGAAACAATCGTCTCTTTAATTGTAAAATTAGCAATAGATTGAGCACTCAGAGAGATCTGATTGCCATTTGAGAAGCTGTAATGCTTCAAACTCTGTTTCCCAGAGGTTCAAGCCTTCAATTAGAGAACTCTGAGCAATCAACCAACTGAGCTCTCTGAGAGAATATGAGAGGTCAGGCCAGAATATGAAACCCAGTAAGTGCCTTAAATATTAGTTTTAAATTCTTGCAATTTCAAGTATAGTATCTCAAAGGGAAATTTTATGTCTGGGTAATAAAGAAAAACCAAGTAAATTCCATGATAATGGACTTTCTGTAAATTCCTGAAAATTGGGTTGTAGAAATCCAAGAAAAATTATCCTAATGGTTACAGTTACCATGAGAGAAAAATCTATTTTCCCAAGTGAATTGTCATGAGACTGGAAATAAATTTTAAGAAAATAAAAATCAAGGTCTCTTTTTGTCTACACTTATCCTCCTTCCTGACAAATCCAAAGCACAACCCAGAAAAAAAAAGGCATTTCTTTCAGCTCTGCTTTCACCTGGCTGCCCAAATCTCAAGTTCTTGGTAAGGCACTCTCTCATCTACTAGAATATAGCATTTTCTTTAGTGTGATATTTTATTCATACTTTGAGAATTACATATAATGCATTTTGACTATATTCACCCCATTATTTCTCCCAAATCATCCCCTTAGAACTCTGGTTCCTTTTTCCAATCCATCTTAATTCATGTCATTTTTTTTAAAAAGGAAGAAAACAACTAATCCATCAAGTCCAATTTGTGCTGCCCATATACTCATGGGTGCAAGAGTATCCACTGGGGTGTGATTATTGATCTATGAGAGGTCACAGCCTTTAATAACATATGAGCTTTAGGAAGCTACTCCTTTGTCTTTGCTAGGACCAGTCGCAGAGAAACCACGCAAAAAAAACTTTTCATGGATGTTCAGCATTTTTCTTTCTGTCCATCGCATCAATAAGATAAGATAAGAGGGTACCCTTGTTCTGACCTCATTTCCATCCTTTCCTTCAATATTATAATGATTAAAAATAAAGTTTACATACAAAAGAGACGTATTATTTTCATATACTGAAAAACCCTATATTTAGCATGTGTCTCATTAGATCTTATAAATCTTCTGCCTTTTAACATGTATATGCAAGTGATCTTGTGACACATTTGAAATAATACCAAGATTTTAAAGAAATCTTAGCACTTGGGAGGTGGAAACAGATGGATTTCTGTGAATTCAAAGTCAGGTTAGTCTATATATATACACCAATGAGGGCTGTACAGTAAGACTCTGTTTCAAAGCAAGAAAAGGTCTTTGTAAAAGATTTATTTATTTTATATATTTGTTTTGCATGTACATATGTCTATGTGTACTTGATGTCCAAGGAAACTTTAAGAAGTAATGGATCCCCTGGAATTAGAATTATGAACAGCTATGAGCCACCTTTATAGTGTTGAAATCTCAAATGGATCCCATTTAAGAACAGTAACTGTTCTTAACCACTGAGCAATCTCTCCAGCCCTCTCCTCAAAGATGTTTACAAAAAGCATAGAAGTGTGTATGTGTGAGTGTGTGTGTGTGTGTGTGTGTGTGTGTGTGTGTGTGTACATGCTATTAAATGGCATACAGACAGAAAATCTTTCATGGGGGATATTTCAAAAAAGCAAAGGGAGTAACTGAATTCCTTTGTTTCAGAACTTTGTATTAACTCTGAAAAGAACAGTTCTAAAACTGCTAAACAACAGCAACAGCCAAAATCTGTTTCTGAGAGGCAAGGTTTTTCTTTCAGTTTTACTGTGAAAATATGCTGCTACATCAAGAGAAGCCCTGTGTTACTATTGTTACATTGTCTGGTTTCTCCAGCTTAAGGATGTGTTTTCTCTGTTTTCCTAATTAGTAATGATCATCATGACATTTAACATACGCAGTATGGGTTAAGATACAACAGGGTTTTTTAAAAAGTATTTTTATAATAACTACAATCTGTATTATCACCATTGATAAACAGGTTAAAACATTTATTGTGTGAATGGTATAGTACTAAATATTTTCTAATCATACATCTGCAACCTGAATACTCACAACTATTCTATGTGGTCAGTGAGACAGGTCCTACCATCTCTGTTTAACAGATTAGAAAAAAAAATGGTACAGATACCATAGGTATCCCAAGGTCAAATGCATAGATTTTACAGTGTAAATGAAACTTGCTTTACAACTTATTATATGTATTATTTATAGATTTTTATCTTCTGCTCTTTATAAATCAATTGATGGAGGCACAAAAATTTTATGTTACTTTCAAATTAGTGATTGTTGCTTAGCTACAGAGGGAAGGTGTTGAGTTGTAGGTATATGTGGGCCTTTCATGCCACCAAAGAGTGTAAATTCTGAAGTGGAACAGAGGGCCTGTGAGGACTTACAAGGGTGGATAAAAGGAGTAGTTCACAGCTGTGAGAGAAATGCAAGGTTATGCATCAACCTTGGAATTTCGCAGCTCTAGGGCCAAATCTGCAGAAGCTGGGGCTCAGGCTGGGTGATTAGAGTGGAGCATGGGGAATGTGTGCCCTGGGCTCCATGAGCTACTGGAAAGTATCTTCCCCAGGTATGAAGCCCTTCCAAAGCAAACTGACTCAGAGGCTGCAGCTGGAATGAAATCCACAAATCTGGGAGATTTCAGAAATTTGTTTAGTTGCAAGTAGCCTCAGAGATAATTTGCCTACAACATCTTTTCTTTTCATGGAGGGAGAAGCAGGCCGGAGTTACATACAGGGTTCCAGAGTGAGCTGGGCTAAGAGTCCAGCCTAGAACTCCTTGTCTACATACAGTTCTTTCTACTTCACCTTGATTCAAAGACTGCCATAGATTTGTAACAAGCAAACAACAGTCTGTGCTGAGAGACTTTTTAGTCAAATAAAAACTCCATTAAGAAATAGAATGTGATTTCATTTCATATGCTACTTAAAAATATGCTCTGCAGCTGCCCAGAGCTTGAAAAGTAAATAATTTAGGTGTTCCTGTGTGCAGAGGGGATTTATTCATGGACAGAGTACAAATATCTCTGAGGAGTACAAGAGTGCTTTCCATAACAAGGAAACCAGCAATGCACAGCTGCAGGATAACAGAAGAGTTACAAAACATGCTTGGAATTTCACAGCTTTAAAGCCAAATTTGCAAAAATATGTGTCTCATACTGAGAACACTGATCTGAGTATGGGAAATATGTACCTCTCTGTACATCCACAGCTCCAAGATGGAGAGGGCTTCAGCCTTAGGTAAGGGATACCTTCTAATAGCAAATACCTGATTTCTGCAGTGTTTGATGGTGAATTAGGCCATGAAATATGTGTGGGGTTTTTTTTGTAAATTGATGCAAAACAGAAAGAATAATGCTGAAATTATGAGTAGCAATAAGTACGGATGATTTATAACTCATCAAGGAAACCTTTCAACATTCTATTACTACTGCAGTGAATCCTTCTTCTCATCACTACTTTGACACTTTGAGGCATCACTCACTCTTTCATTTATCTTGTTTGTCCTCCAACTTAAATCTATTCTCTCCTAACTGTCTCTTCTATCCTTACTAGTACTTATCAATTAATTGTTACTAACTCTACATTGAAATTCCCATTCCTTTAAAGCTGTTCAAACTCATTATATAATTAAGATCTATAGCAAACCCATTTTATACCCACAATATTTGGGGTATTTATTAATAGTTTTCTGTTATCATTTATATTCATTTTACCTCAGAATCTTAAAATGATATTGAATAGTGATAAAAAAACTAAAAAGAATGTCTAATTAAGTTAGAAGGTGAAAGTAGTTTCTAGAAAGGTACCATAGTACATCGTGAAGGTTCTATTGTATGCACTCAACTCTTTCATAGAGCAGAAGATAAGCTAAAGACAAAATATGCATGAACAATCAAATCTGTGTTATAATAAATTATTTCTAAAGCATTCTGTCTGCGTAAAACACTTTGCAGATAATCTTCACAAAAAACAAAAATTTAACTGGTTAAAATTATTTAAAACAGAATTTATTTTTTTTCTGAAATTTCATCTGTGTAAGCACGTTAGAAATGTTTGAATTCTTTATTAAGAAACATTTGTTGAATATAACAATAAGAATTAGAGTCACTTGTACTTGAACTACAATATTTTTCTTTGCTCTGCCCTCTGCATCTCTCTTAAGGAAACATTGTTTCTGAGCTCTTTGGGGGCAGGTGTGAACACAAAGGAAGACCTTTCTTCCTTTAAAGACAGGGCTCCACCCTGCGAAAGGCAAGGTATAAGCTTATCTCCTACCATCACACAGATGCAAATTGCATAAACTCTATACCCAGAAATTGCAGTTGCAAGAATGAAAGTGTATATTTACTCAAATTCATTTAATAAGGCTAGGATTTTGCCTAGAAGTGACAATGCTGATGAATACCACAAGTGTGTGCTCCTAAGATAGAAGTTACATGCTGGGAGAGTCTGTTCAAGAAAACCAGGAATTATACTGTACTTCTCCATTTAGTACTCATTAGCAAAAAAGAGATTTATTCCAAAATATCTCTACCTTTGTAAAATGGCATAGGGCTATGATTACTGAAAGCTGTAGATTATAAAGACAGCTTTAATGGGTCAGACATTTTTGGAATAGAGGTGTAATGGAATGTTTATTTTCAACTTGACAGGCTCTGTAATCAACTAGGAGATAAGCCTGTGAGGGCTTACCTTAATTGAGGTGGGAAGACCCATCTTGAGGGTGCCACCATTCCATGAGTGTGTGCTCCAAATCAAAAAACGTTGAAAATGAACTTGCATTAATGGCTCTCTGCTTCTTGACCAAGGATACAATGTGACAACGACCTCATGTTCTTGCCACCAGTAACTTCTCCATTGCCATGACAGACTTTATTTTGGTACTGTGAGCTAGAAGTCACCCTTCCCTCTTTAAATTGTTTTTTTATCAGGTATTTTCTTAGAACAAGAAGGATGAAGACTTAAAATCCAAGAGTCCTGTCATAAAGTGAAGATTTTGGAAAGGACCAACTAAGAGACAACAAAATAGGAGATGCTTCAAAATTTCATAGGCAGAAAGAGGGAATGAGACGACTTTGAAAAGCTCTCTGGTATTGCAGTGAGTCTGGGGATTCAGAATAAGTATGCCTATACTACTACTACTTTCAAAGCTTCCCCAAGCCATACAGATCATGAAGTAAACAGTTAAATGTGGGAAGGGCCAAATGCCAACTAAATAATAAACTAATAACCTAGGAATGAAAACAAGATCACATTCAACTCTGGCTGTCTGTAAGACTGCATATGCCCAAGATTGTTAGTAAAGAGTCAAGATCTCTTATAAACAGCTATGAAATAGTCATCTGAGCTACTAATCCCAGTAAGATAGAACAGCAAAATAAAGCTTACCTAAATTGTTGACATGGTTCCAAGCCACATGCTTACATATAATGTGATAAAGAACGAAGTCCAGCAGACTCTGCATATTTAATTATATCACTGATTATTAATTGGTTTATGATAAACAAGAGAGTGAAAATTGAAGAAATCAGATTCAATGATGTAATAGTCTAGAGAAAGATCTGGGATGGAACATCAGATACTGACAAGACAAGTCATTGAGCATAAATTGCTAACCAAACAAATAACAGTAATTGCCAAAAAATGGAGAATACTTAGTAGCAGTATTTCTACAAAATATGACTTCTCTTGTTTTTAGAAGTACCAAAATCAAGTTATATAGAGACATAGTAAAACATAAACCATACACAGGAAGTGTGACTCATTCTCAGGAAATGAAGCAAACATTAAAGACATTTGAAAGCCTAGAGAAATGAAATGGCTGAGTGGTTAAGAACAAGTACTGTACTTGCAGAAGACCTGAGTTTGGTTCCCAGCAACCATGTCAGGCAGCTCACAACCACCAGTAACTGTAGCTCCAGCAGATCTGATACCCTCAATTGGCCTGCATGAGAACACCTTTACACATATATTCATATATACACACAGGCACATACATATAGATACATGCATAGACACACATATATAAAAATAAAGTCTTCAAAAGCAGACATTTGGAAAAACCTAGATTTTGGATTTTGTAGACAAAGGTATTAAAGTACCTATTTTATGTATTTACAAAGAGTAAAAACTGCTCACAGTAAAACAATTAAGTATATATGGAATGAAAATTCTCAAATGAGGCTGGCGAGATGGCTCAACAGTTAAGAGCACTGACTGCTCTTCTGAAGGTCCTGAGTTCAAATCACAGCAACCACATGGTGGCTCACAGCCATCTATAATTGGATCTGATGCCCTCTTCTGGTGTGTCCGAAGTCAGCTACAGTGTACTTATGTATAATAATAAATAAATCTTTAAAAAAAGCTAAACAAAGAATTCTTAACTGAGGAATACCAAATGGCTGAGAAACACCTGAAAAAATGTTCAACATCCTTAGTCATCAGGGAAATGCAATTCAAAACAACCCTGAGATTCCATCTCACACCAGTCAGAATGGCTAAGATTAAAAATTCAAGTGACAGCAGATGCTGGCAAGGTTGTGGAGAAAGAGGAACACTCCTCCATTGCTGGTGGGATTNCAAGCTTGTACAACCACTCTGGAAATCAGTCTGGCGGTTCCTCAGAAAATTGGACATAGTACTACCAGAGGACCCAGCAATACCTCTTCTGGGCATATACCCAGAAGATCTTCCAACTGGTAATAAGGACACATGCTCCACTATGTTCATAGCAGCCTTATTTATAATAGCCAGAAACTGGAAAGAACCCAGATGTCCCTCAATAGAGGAATGGATACAGAAAATATGGTACATTTACACAATGGGGTACTACTCAGCTATTAAAAACAATGAATTTATGAAATTCTTGGGCAAATGGATGTATCTGAAGGATATCATCCTTAGTGAGGTAACCCAATCACAAAAGAAGTCACTAGATATGTACTCACTGATAAGCGGATATTAGCCCAGAAACTTAGAATACCCAAGATACATTTTGCAAAACACAAGAAAACCAAGAAGGATGACCAATGTGTGGATACTTCATTCCTCCTTAGAATAAGGAACAAAATACCCATGAAAGGATACAGGTACAGAGACAAAATTTAGAGCTAAGATGAAAGGATGGGCTATCCAGAGACTACCCCATCCGGGAATCTATCCCATCATCAGCCACCAAATCCAGATACTAATGCACATGCCAGCAAGATTCTGCTGAAGGGACCCTGATATAGTGGCCTCTTGTGAGGCTATGCCAGTGCCTGGCAAACACAGAAGTGGATGCTCACAGTCAGCTATTGGATGGAACACAGGGCCCCCAATGGAGGAGCTAGAGAAAGTACCCAAGGAGCTGNAGGGGGCTGNAACCCTGTAGGTGGAACAACAATATGAACTAACCAGTACTCCCTGAGCTTGTGTCTCTAGCTTCATATGTAGCAGAAGATGGCCTAATCGGCCATCATTGGGAAGAGAGGCCCCTTGGTCTTGTAAACTTCATATGACCCAGCACAGGGGAAGGCCAGGGCCAAGTAGTGGGAGTGGGTGGATAGGGGAGCAGGGGTGAGGGGGGTATAGGGAACTTTTGGGATAGCATTTGAAATGTAAATAAAGGAAATAATAATAAAAAATAAATAAAAAAGAAAATTCTCAAATGAAAACTAAAACAACTAAAATACAGCATTTATTAGAGGAGAACAGAGTACATTTTGCTTTCAAATTAATATGGAGGGGAACTGGAAAGGAGGATATCATTTGAAATCTAAATGAATAAAATGATTAATACAAGAAAATCTAAAAAGGTAACAAAATTAAAGACTGATGAATACCTGCTATGATGTATAATGAACAGAAACAAAATATATGAGGAAAATAAGTAAAGCCTTGGGTAAAAGTGTGACACATGTAGTAGGGATATTAGGAATACAGGAAACAGACAGGGAGTTAGGAAAAAATTAAAGAAATAATATCAATGGATTTCATACATTTTTGAAATCATTGTCTATTCTAATAAATACAATGAATATCAAATGGAATAAGTAGAAATAACTCTAGTAAAGAGTCATATCATAATAAGAATGTTATGAGCTCAAATAGAGAAAATACTGAAAGTAGCAAGAGGATACAGATACAGCCAAAATCTTATGAACAAGAAATGAGATGAATTATTCAAAATGTGTAAAAAATGTAAAAACTAAGAGAAAGTTATATTCCACAATAAAAACCTTCAAAAATAATTTTAAGGCATTTTAAGAAAAACCGACACAGATTTACTTGCTAGAAGACATGGCTTTCAAGATATACTAAATGTGGTTAAAATGAAGTCTCAAAGATATTTTAATTTGCATTTTCCTAATTGCTAATTATGATGAACACTTTTTGAGTATTTCTTGGACTTTTTATTTCTTCTATTGATAATCCTTGTTTAGATCTTGTCTTAGTCATGGTTTTAATTGCTGCAATGAAACACCATGACTGAAAAGCGAGTTGGGGAGGAGAGGGTTTATTCAGCTTACATTTCCATATTTCTGTTCAACATCAAAGGAAGTCAGGACAGGAACTCAAACATGGCAGAAACCTGGAGACAGGAGTTGATGGCAAGGCTTTGGATGGGTGCTACTTACTGACTTGCTCCTCATGGCTTACTTAGCCTGCTGTCTTATAGAATCCAGGACCACCATCCCAGCAGTATCCCCACCCACAATGGACTTGGCCCTCCCCGATAAGTCACTAATTAAGAAAATGTCTTACAGAAAGATGGAGGCATTTTTTTTCAATGAGGTTTGCTCCTCTCTGATGACTTTAGTTCCTGTCAAGTTGACATAAATCTATGCAGCACAGATCCCTTGCTTATTTTTAATTGAGTCATATGTTGCTTTAACCTTTTGTTTTGTGAGTTATTTGTATATTCTGCATACTAATTCTCAGTCACATGTATATCTGACAAATATTCTCTCCCATTCTGTGGGACTTCTCTTTATTCACTTAAATGTTTCCTTAGTTTTGTACAGAAGCTTTTAGTTTTACAAAGTCCCAGTTATTAACTGTTGGCCATGATTCCTTAGCAAATGAAGTCCTGCTCAGAAAGTTCTTTCCCAGTCTTTTATCTTGTAGGTTTTCTTCAATGTTTATGTCTATGTTTACTTGTAGAAATTTTAGTATTTCAGTTTTTTAAGATTTATTTATGTTATGTACGTGAGTACACTGTCACTATCTTCAGACACAACAGAAAAGGACATCAGATCCCCATTACAGATGGTTGTGAGCCACCATGTGGTTGCTGGGAATTGAACTCAGGACCTCTGGAAGAGCAGTCAGTGCTCTTAACCACCAAGCCATCTCTCCAGCCTAGTATTTCAGTTCTTAAATTGAGGTCTTTAATACACTTGGTTCTAATTTTTGTTTAGTGTGATAAATCTGTCTTTAATTGCATTCTTCTTCCTGTGATCATCTAATTTTCTCAGCATCATCTAACAAGGCCTTAATAACAAAAATACACAAGGAAGAAAGATAACTTTAGCAAAGCCCAGACAACATGAACTGTAAAAGAGTCAATAAATCTAAGTAGTCATTTCTCAAAAGAAAACAATCACATAGTTCACAGACATGAAAATTACTCATTGTTGCTAATCATTAAGGAAAGGAAAATCAAATTCACAACCACATAATACTGTGATCACTACATATTACCAAGAAGACTAAAATAAGGTTATTGGTTCTGGGTTTCCTTATTCAGGATGATCTTTTCTAGTTTCATCCATTTCCTTGCAAATTTTATGATGTCATTTTTTAACAGCTGAGTGATACTTGCTTATGTAAATAACCACATTTTCTTCTTTATCCATTGTTTGGTTGAATGACACACATCTAGGTTGCTTCCAGCTTCTAGCTATTATTGATAAAGCTGTGATGAACATGCTTGTGGCAACATAGAGCATCCTTTGGGTATATACCTAGGAGTGAGTGGTATAGCTAGATCTTGAGGTTGATAGAGTCCCAATTTTCTGAGGAATAGCCATATTGATTTTCATAGAGGCTGAACAAGTTTATACCCCATCAGCAATGGAAGAGTATTCCCCTTGCTCTACATTCTTGCCAGCATGAGCTATGTTTTTAAATTTAGCCATTCTTATGGGTGTAAGATGAAATCTCAGAATCATTTTGATTTGCATTTTCCTGATTGCTAAGGATGGTAAACATTTCTTTAATTGTTTCTCAGTCATTTGATATTACTGTGTTAAGAATTCTCTGTTTAGATTTGTAAGCCTTTTAAAAATTAGATTATTTGGTTTGGTGATGTCTAGTTTCTAGAGTGTTGTGGGAAATACTAATAAATGAACCCACCGACTCTCTGCAGTGCTGGACCAAGCTTCCACACTCCTGCTGCCCCCCCCCCACGCAGAGTTCCTCTTTCTACCGTGCACCCCATGGTCAGACATCACATCACAATACTCCTGTAGAATTAAAATTCTTTAAGTTTTTAGTTAACCAACAGGATTTATGCATCAATAAAATCACAATTTATAAGATGCCAATACAATAATTTCAGAGCAAATTGATAATGATAAAAGCTTTATCCCAATATTTCTAACCTTGTGAAATCATACCTACTTGTGGCTAGTAATTGTTAGTGGCCATTGTTCTTCTTCCGCTACTCTAAGATGTTCTCTCTCTCTCTCTCTCTCTCTCTCTCTCTCTCTCTCTCTCTCTCTCTCTCTCCTCTCTCTCTCTCCTCCTCCCTTTCCTTGCACTAATGTACTTGGACAGGGAAAGTCTTGCAACTCTAGAGTTCTTTATATGTTTTGGATATTAGCCCTTTGTCTCATATAGGGTTGGTGAAGAACTTTCCCTATTCTGAAAGCTAAGGATTTTTTTCTTTTTTGACAGTGTCCTTTGCCTTATAGAAACTTTTCAGTTCCATGAGGTCCCATTTATTAATTGCTGATCTTAGTGCCTGAGCTGTTGGTGTTCTGTTCAGGAAGTTGTCTGCTGTGCCAATGAGTTTATGATTATTTCTCTCTTTTTCTTCTATTAGAATCAGTGTGTCTGGCTTTATGTTGAGGTCTCTGATCACAAAAGAACACATCTGGTATGCACTCACTGATAAGTGGATATTAGCCCAGAAGCTCAGAATACCCAAGATACAATTCACAGACAACATGAAGCTCAAGAAGAAATAAGCATGGATATGTCGGTCCTTCTTAGAAGGGGGAACAAAATACTCACAGGAGGAGATACAAAGTGTGGAGCAGAGACTGAAGGAAAGGCCATCTAGAGACTGTCCAGCCTGGGGATGCATCCCACATACAGTTACCAAACCCCCAGAGCTGTGTCTCTAGTTGCATATGTAGCAGAGGATGCCTAGTCAGCCATCAATGGGAGGAGAAGCCCTTGGTCTTGCAAAGATCATATGCTACAGTACAGGGGAATGCCAGGGCCAGGAGGCAGGAGTGGGTGGGTTGGGGAGCACGGCAGGGGGAGAGTATAGAGGGCTTTGAGGGTAGCATTTGAAATGTAAATGAAGAAAATATCTAATACAAAAGACATGCCAGGGCAATTGGGGTGCAGAACTTGTAGGTGACCAACCCATGACTGGTACAACTTGTAGTCCACACCCAACAGGGAGCCCATATATGAAACTGACTAGAAGGCAAGGAACAAGAGGTATGACATACCAGGATAGAACCAAACAACAATGACCAAACAAAAGTCCATGAAATGATTCTTAATGATAGTCTTCTATGTTCATAGATGGGTGCCTAGCCCAATTGTCCTCAGAGGGGTGTCATGCAATAACTGATGGGAGCAGATGCAGAGACCCACAGCCAAACACTAGGTGGAGCCAAAGGAATCCCACAGAAGGAGAAGGAGTCAGAGGGTTGAGGACACCACTAGAAAAGGGGGCAACTGAGTCGACTAAGAGGGTTTCACAGAGGCTTATAAAAATTGAAGTGACAATCACAGACTCTGTATGGGTCTAAGCAAAGTTCTCTGCATATAACTTATGTTATTGTAGCTTGGTGTTCTTGGGGGATTCCCAAAAGTGGGAATTCTTGGGGTGTCTCTGACTCTTTTGACTGAGCTTAGGACCCTTTTCCTCCTGCTGAGTTGCCTCATCCAGTATTGATATGAGGGTTTATGCCCAAACTTATTACTAGGTCATGTTCTATGGATATCCCTGAGAGGCCTGCTGTTTGTTTTTCTTTTCTTCTTCCTTTCAAAAGGGAAAACAGAAAGTGGAGGGTGAGACTGGGAGGAGTGGAGGGAGAAGAAACTGCCATTGGAGGGTAATGCATGAAAGAAGAGTAAAAGTTTTAAAACTGATTGCTGGTAAGGGTGTGGAGAAAAGGGTAATCTTTTGTGTTGGTAGTGTGATATAAACTCATACAGCCATTATAAAAACATTAAAAAAATAAAACATTACTCAAATACTTAAAATAAGAAACTATATGATCAACCAACCCCCTAACTGGGTATATTAACCAAAGGAAATAACATTAACATCAAATTTCTTTTTTCATTAGCTATTTTCTTTATTTATATTTCAAATGTTATCCCCTTTCTTTGTTTCTCCTGTGAAAATCCTCTATCCCATTCCCCACTCTGTCTGCTCCCCGACCTACCTACTCCCACTTTCTTGTCCTGGCATTCTCCTACACTGGGGCATTGAGCCTTCATAGGACCAATGGCCTCTCCTTTCATTGAAGTCTGACAAGGCCATCCTCTGCTACATATGTGCCTGGAGCCACAAGTCCCACCATGTGTACTCTTTGGTTGGTGGTTTAGTCCCTGGAAGCTCTGGGGGTACTGGCTACTTCATATTGTTGTTCCTTCTATGGGACTTTAATCCCCTTCAGCTCCTTGGGTACTTTCTCTAGCTCCTACATTGGGGACCCTGTGCTCCATCCAATGGATGACTGTGAGCATCCACTTCTGTATTTGTCAGTCTCTGGCAAAACCTCTCAGGAATCAGCTATATCAGGTTCCTGTCAGCAAACACTTGTTGACATCCACAATAGTGTCTGGGTTTGGTAACTGTATATGGGATGCATCCCCATGTTGGACAGTCTATGGATCATCTTTCCTTCAGTCTCTGCTCCACACTTTGTATCTCCTCCTGTGAGTATTTTGTTCCCCCTTCTAAGATGCACCGACATATCCACGCTTATTTCTTCTTGAGCTTCATGTTGTCTGTGAATTGTACCTTGGGTATTCTGAGCTTCTGGGCTAATATCCACTTATCAGTGAGTGCATACCAGATGTGTTCTTTTGTGATTGGGTTATCTCACTCAGGAAGATATTTTCTAGTTCCATTCATTTGCCTATGAATTTCATGAAGTTGTTGTTTTTAATAGCTGAGTAGTACTCCATTGTGTAAATATATCACATTTTCTGTATCCATTCCTCTGTTGAGGGACATCTGGGTTCTTTCCAGCTTCTGGCTATTATAAATAAGGCTGCTATGAACATAGTGGAGCATGTGTCCTTATTACATGTTAGAGCATCTTGCAACAACTTTTGCAATAGCTGCGATGAAATTGAAACAATTTAGAGCTGTCCAACAACGGATTAATCATACAGAAAGAAATCCTATCATGGTGACAATATGGTTGGATGTGGGGAGGTTATTATATTACTTAGAATACAAACACAAAAAGACAAGTACACTGTCCCATTATTACCCATAATCTAATAAAATTTATTACACAGAAGTTGAAAGCAGAATAGTGGTAGCCAGAAAGTAAGGAAAACAAAGATTGGGCAGGACATCTAGCCCAAAAGAGATCCCACACACTTCATCAAATGGCCCTGCTACATCAGGCTGCAGAAACAAATGGCCATCCACTGACAGGAGCTTTAAGTACCTCCTACCATTAACCAGTTCACCCAGGACCTGGACAGGAAAACAGCTACCTACTAGATGCTTAAGCTTGCCCACAAGAGCAGGCAGAGACAAAACAAGAGATTTAAGCAAACAAATGCTAGTGGCCAGTGCTGAGAAGAAAGCTGCTGGTAAAGGGGACATACCAACTAAGAGACCACCTGTCCTCCTAGCAGAGGTCAATCAGCTACTACCTTGGTGGGGAACGAGAAGGGTCAGCTGGCAGTTTTCCCATGACTTAGACCTCATCAAGCTGGTGGTTTTCCTGTCTGCCCTGTGTCGAAAGATGGAGGCTTCTACTGCATTGTCAAGGAAAAGGCCAGACTGGGGAGGCTGATCCACAGGAGTTATTGAATTAAAAAAGAAACTACAATACTATTAGCACAATTCCATTGATAACTTATGTGCTATACAAGTATAAACAATTCCTATTCAATGTTCTACACAACTAAATTAAAACAATCAAAATTTAACAAAAATAATTAAAAGGATGCTATTGCTGAAGACTCTGTACACCTTGGTGGCAGGACACAAAGAAATGAGGCAAAAACAAAGTTGTAAATTTCCACTGTTGGTTAGTCTGCATAGTTCCAGAAGGTGCTATGCATGCTGCTAGGTGAGGGATGTCATCATTAGCCCTACTCAGATGAGGCTCCTGTGTGACTACCAAGTGTTCATGAAATATTGGCTCACTGATAAAACAGTGATAAGTATGTTACAGGGATGATCAACTGCTTTCTGATTGGATATGAGGTTGGCTCCACAGGACTAAATTCACATCTGGTACTGTAAACCTTGTCAAAAGCTTGTAGCAGAGAAGAATCCTAGAGGAGAAACTACCACTGTCATATTGCTAAATGGACACAATGGATCTGTCAAATCACCCACTAAGCATTTACTTTTATATCCACAGACTAGTGATTTTTTTAATGCAGTGGTTCGTGGTTACTATGAAGGCTCATAATTTTTTTATATTGGATATTTCTTTATCTACATTTCAAATGTTATTCCCTTTCCAGATCTCCCATCCAGAAACCCCCTATCCCTTCCCTCTTCCCCAGCACTCCTGGGAGACCAGCTCTCTCCCAGTGGTATTTGGGATTATTGGCTCATATTTTCTTAAGATAGAATAATTACTGTTGCCTCCTTAGGCTCTATGACATCTATAGCAGTCCACCACATCCACGGGTAATCTACTGAGGAGTGGAAAACAAAAATTTAAGATCTGAAGGAAGTAGAGTGTTAATGGAAAATTGTGTTTAGGATATAATATGGCCACTGCACTCTGGAACTCTCACCAGCTGTGATAAACAGCAAGAGCCTCACAAAAGACTAAGTATGTGAGCATACTCTCTTGTGGAGGGTGTTCAAGAGGAAGCTAATAGTTTCTAGAGGAAGGAACTCAAAAGGCCTCACCACTTCCTACTGATGCTGTTAGAGAAGAAAGGAACATCTGGTTCAGTGCATATAGTCAATCTTACGTTGTTCATGTTCTCTTATAACCTTTCATCAATGCTCCTGTGAGCAATCCTAATTATTCAAGTTTTAAAAACTTAAAATATTTTAGGAACTACATCAAGAACATGAAAAGATAGTCAAATATTTACAAATTATATTATTAAACTATATTTTATCTAGAATATAATTTAGCAAAAATAATATAAATGAAAAAATTGGCCATTGTATATTAATTAGCATTTTTCTAAAGAAAATAAACAAATAGTCATTAAGTGCAGGAAAAAAATGCTCAACTTTCTTAGTCAATGGAAATGTAAATCAAGACAACAAAGCCGTTCTTCCTCCCTCGGATGACTAGAATCAAAAGCACAAAGAATGGCAAATGTTAACAACAATGGAATAATTGGAGCCATTATTACTACCATTCTCCATTAAGAGTAAATAAAAAATTTAGCACAAAAGATCCAGCAATACTCTCTTCATGTATACACACACACACAGAAATGAATACTTATATCCATATAAAATTTGTGCATAAGTAATCATGATAACTTTATTCATAATAGTTCAAATGTTTTAATAACCCAAATGTCTGTGTGTTGATGAAAACTTTTTATAATGTGGTATATTCTCACAATGAGAGTCATTATTTAGCAACAAGAATATTGAAAAGCAGATATTAAAGCACAGATGGAACTTGAAGGCATAACATAAAATATTATAATTTTTAAGGGCTTATATGAGCCCTGGTTTCTGCTACTGTTTTCAACTTGACAACAATCTAGAGTTATATGTGGAAGGGAATCATAATTGAGACTATAGCTCCATAAAATTGCCCAGTAGGTAAATCTGTGGGAGCATTCTCTTAATTAATGATGGGTATAGGAGAGTCCAGCTCACACTGGGTGTTACAATTCCTGAGCAAGTAGTCCATAGCAGGCTGAGCAAGCCATGGGAAGCAAGCCAGTAAGCAGAACTACTCCATGGTCTCAAGTTCAGTCTCTTTTTTCAGGTTCCGGTCTTGAACTCCTGCTACAACTTCCTTCAATGATGGACTATGCTATAGAAGTATAAGTAAAATAAAATTTTTCCTCCCTAAATTGCCTTTGATCATGGTGTTTGGGCACACCAATACAATAATGATTAAAACAGTATAATTCCATTTATATGGAATATTTGAGATAAAGAAATAGATTAGTCGTTTGTTAGTGTTCTTGCTACTATAAGGTGCTGTGCTACAAGAGGAAAAACAAAAAAAGAATCATCAACCTCAACCATCTATGAACCCTGTGAACTACAATAGTGATAGGGCTGACAAGATAGGCCTACTGATGCAGTACTGGCATGATTGTTACAGGCATAACTTTCTGAGTAGGTTAAAAAACTCTTCCTTGAGATTGAACTCAAAAGGGGTGCTGTTATCAGACACAGAGATCTACAGCCAATCAAAGTACAGAGAATAAGATACTGCAGAGTAGTTTCTGTTTTCATTTCCCTGATGACTACGGACTTTGAATATTTCTTTTTTTAACTTATTTTATTAGATATTTTCTTCATTTACATTTCAAATGCTATCCCAAATGTCCCCTATACCCTCCCCCCATCCTGCTCCACTGCCCACCCACACCCACTTCTTGGTCTTGGCCTTCCCCTGTATGGGGCATATAAAGTTTGCAAGACCAAGGGGCGTCTCTTCCCAATGATGGCTGACTAGGCCATCTTCTGCTACATATGCAGCTAGAGACATGAGCTCTGGGGTTACTGATTAGTTCATATTGTTGTTTCACCTATGGGGTTGCAGACCCCCTTCAGTTCCTTGGGTACTTTCTCTAGCTCCTCCATTGTTCTATCCTATAGATGACTGTGGGCGTCCACTTCTATGTTTGCCAGGCATTGGCATAGCTTCACAGAGATAGCTATATCAGTGTCCTTTCAGCAAGAACTTGCTGGCATATGCAATAGTGTCTGCATTTGGTGGCTGATTATTGGATGGACCCCCAGGTGGGGCAGTCTCTGGATGGTCCATCCTTTTCTCTTAGCTCCAAACTTTGTCTCTGCAACCCCTTCCATGGGTATTTTATTCCCTATTTTAGGGAGGAATGAAGTATCCATGTGTTGGTCTTCCTTCTTGATTTTCTTGTGTTTTGGAGATTTTATCTTGGATATTCTAGGTTTCTGGGCTAATATCCACTTATCAGTGAGTGCATATCAAGTGAGTTNTTTTGTGATTGGGTTACCTCACTCANNATGANATCCTCCAGATNCATCCATTTGCCTAANAATTTCATAAATTCATTGTTTTNAATAGCTGAGTAGTNNTCNATTGTGTAAATGTGCCACATTTTCTGTATCCATTCCTCTGTTGAGGGACATCTGGGTTCTTTCCAGCTTCTGGCTATTATAAATAGGGAAGCTATGAACATAGTGGAGCATGTGTCCTTATTACCAGTTGGAACATCTTCTGGGTATATACCTAGAAGATGTATTGCTGGATCTTCCCATAGTACTATATCCAGTTTTCTGAGGAACCGCTAGACTGATTTCAGAGTGGTTGTAAAAGCTTGCAATCTTAACAGCAATGGAGGAATGTTCCTCTTTCTCCACATCCTCTCCAGCATCTGCTTTCCCCTGAATTTTTGATCTTAGCCATTCTGACTGGTGTGAGGTGAAATCTCAGGGTTGTTTTGATTTGTATTTCCATGATGATTAAGGATGTTGAACATATTTTCAAGTGTTTCTCAGCCCTTTGGTACTTCTCAGTTGAGAATTCTTCGTTTAGCTCTGCACCCCATTTTTAATGGGGTTATTTGAATTTTTGGAGTTCAGTTTCTTGAGCTCTTTGTATATATTGGATATTAGTCCCTTATCAGATTTAGGATTGGCAAAAATTCTTTCCCAATCTGTTGTTGGCCTCTTTGTCTTATTGACAGTATCTTTTGCCTTACAGAAGCTTTGCAATTTTATGAGGTCCCATTTGTTGATTCTTGATCTTACAGCACAGACCATTGCTGTTCTGTTAAGGAATTTTTCCCCTGTGCCCATTTCTTCAAGGCTTTTCCCCACTGTCTCCTCTATATAGTTCAGTGTCTCTGGTTTTATGTGGAGTTCTTTGATCCACTTAGACTTGAGCTTTGTACAAGGAGATAAGAGTGGATCAATTCTCATTCTTCTGCGTGCTAATAGCCAGTTGTGCCAGTACCATTTGTTGAAAATGCTGTTGTTTTTCCACTGGATGGTTTTAGCTCCTTTGTTAAAGATTGGGTAACCAAAGGTGTATGGGTTCATTTCTGAGTCTTCAATTCTGTTCCATTAATCTACCTGTCTGTCACTGTACCAGTACCATGCAGTCTTTTTTTTTTTTTCCACAATTGCTCTGTAGTACAGCTTGAGGTCAGGCATGGAGATTCCCTCCAGAGCTTCCTTTATTGTTGAGAATAGTTTTTGGTATCCTAGGTTTTTTATTATTCCAGATGAATTTGAAAATTTCCCTTTCTAATTCAGTGAAGAATTGAGTTGGAATGTTGATGGGGATTGCATTGAATCTNTAGATTGCTTTCAGCAGGATAGCCATTTTTACTATATTAATCCTGCCGATCCATGAGCATGGGAGATCTTTCCATTTTTTGAGATCTTCTTCAATTTCTTTCTTCAGAGACTTGAAGTTTTGTCATACAGATCTTTAGCCTCCTTAGTTAAAGTCACACCAATGTATTTTATATTTTTGTGAGTATTGTGAAGGATGTTGTTTCCCTAATTTCTTTCCCCTCCTGTTTATCCTNTGTGTAGAGAAAGGCCATTGATTTGTTTGAGTTAATTTTATATCAAGCTACTGCACTGAAGCTGTTTATCAGGTTTAGGATTTCTCTGGTGGAAGTTTTAGGGTCACTTATATATACTGTCATATCATCTGCAAATAGTGATATTTTGACTTCTTCCTTTCCAATTTGTATCCCCTTGATCTCCTTTAGTTGTTGAATTGCTCAGACTTCAAGTACAATATTGAACAAGTAGGGAGAAGTTGGGCAGCCTTGTCTAGTCCCTGATTTTAGTGGGATTGCCTCTGAATATTTCTTTAATTCCCTTTCCACCATTCAAGATTCCTGTGTTGAGAATTCTCTGATTAGTTCTGTAGCCCAGTTTTTAACTAGATTATTTAGGTTGTTGATGTCTAACTTCTTGAGTTCTTTCTATAGTTTGGATATTAGCACTCTGTTAGATGTAGGGCTGGTGAAGATCCTTTCCCAATCTGTAGGCTGCTGTTTTGCCCTTCTGACAGTGTACTTTGTTCTACGGAAGCTTTTCATTTTAATGAAGTCACATTTGTCAATTGTTGGTCTTAGAGCTTGAGCCTTGGTGTTCAGAAAGATTTCTCTGCATCAATGAGTTCAAGGCTATTCCCCACTTCCTGTTCTGTTTGATTTAGTATATCTGGTTTTATGTTGAGGTCTTTGATCCTCTTGGGCTGTAGTTTCATTCAAGGTAATAAATATAAATCTATTTGAATTTTCATACATGCATATATCCAGTTAGACCAGCACCATTATCAGAAAAAAATGCAAACCCAGACAACTATGAGATTCCATCTTATACTAGTCAGAATGGCCAGGCTCAAAAATGCCAGTTATAGCAGATGCTGTTGAGGTTGTGGAGGAAGAAGAATACCCCCGCCATTGCTGATTGGAGTGCAAACATCTACAGCCGCGGTGGAAATCAATTTGATAGCTTCTTAGAAAACTGGAGCCAGGCGGTGGTGGCGCACACCTTTAATCCCGGCACTCGGGAGGCAAAGGCAGGTGGATTTCTGAGTTTGAGGTCAGCCTGGTCTACAAAGTGAGTTCCAGGACAGCCAGGACTATACAGAGAAAACCTGTCTTGGAAAAACAAAAACAAAAACAACCAAAAAAAAAAAAAAAAAGAAAACTGAAAATAGTTATACCTCAATATTCAGCTATGCCACTCCTAAGCATATACCCAAAGGATGTTCCAACATCCCACAAAACACTTGCTCAACTACCTTCATAACAACTTTATTCATAATATCTAGAAACTGGAAATAACTGAGATGTCCCTCAACTGATGAGTAGATATAGAAAATGTGGTACATCTATACAATGGAATACTATTCAGCTATTAAAAACCAAGATATGATGAATTTTGCAGGCAAATGGATGGAATTTAAGAATATCATCCTGAGTGAGGTAACCCAGTCTCAATAGGACATGCATGGTGTATACTCACTTATCCATTAGCCATAAAATACAGAATACCCATACTATACTCCACAGACCCAAAGAAGCTAAACAAGAAGGAAGGCCCAAGCAATAATACTTGAATCTCACTTGGAAGGGAGAATAAAATAGTCATAGGAGGCAGATGGAAGGAGGGAAGTGAGTGGGAGAGGTGATAGGGATGGGAACAGAAGGAGTTGGGATCAGGTGTGGGGAGGAACAAGAGAGATGACCAGATGGTCATGAGAATTAATGGATATCTGCAACTGATAGGGGTGAGAAGTTGGGGCATCTCAAGGACATACCAGTGACCTATGGTAAGGGACACTCCCAAGAATCAGTAGGGGTGAACATAGTTGTAACTCACAGCATTAGTGATATGGAACCTGAAAAGGCGACCTCTTATATCCAGGCAGGAATACCCACCCACAAAATTTTTAACCCAAAATTTATCCTGTCTATAAGAAATGCAGGGACAGAGGATGGAGCAGAGACTGAGCAAATGGCCAACCAGTAACTGGCCCAACTTGATACCCATCCCATGGGCAAGCACAGATCCCTGCCACTATTAATGATACTGTTATGTTTGCATACAGGAGCATTTTGTCCTCTGAGAGGCTCCACTCAGCAGCTGACTCAGAAAAATACATCCAAACAGTGCATGGAGCTTGAGGACTCTTATGGAAGAATAGGAAGAAGGATTGTGGCCACAGACTGGGATAGAAACTCCACAGGAAGACCCAAAGAGTCAACTAACCTGGATGCTTGGGACTTTCAGAGACTGAACATACACGGGCTGGACCTAGGCCTCCTTGCACATATATAGCAGATGTGCAGCTTGGTCTTCATGTAGCTCCCAAACAACTGGAATGGGGGCTATCCAAAAGCTGTTGCCTATCTGTGGGATATGTTCCTCCAGCTGGTCTGCCTTATCTTGTCTCAGAGGGAGAAGATGTACCTAGTACCACAGAGATTTGATGTACCAAGGTGGGGAATACCCAAGGTGTCCCCACCCACTCAGAGGAGTAGGGGAGGTGGCGGTGCAAGGATTGTGGGGGATGGGGTGACTGGGAGGAGGAGCAGTGAGCATGATGTAAAGTGAGTGAAGAGAGAGGGAGGGAAGGAGGGAGGGAGGGGAGGGGAGAGAGAGAGAGAGAGAGAGAGAGAGAGAGAGAGAGAGAGAATCATGATGTTGGGTATATCCTGTTCTAGTATATTATTTACAAATAATTTACTGTTCCTGAAACCAAAGAAACCTCTACAAACTCTAGCTTTGTAAGCAGAGGAAGATGGAAGATACTGATTGTTCTTAATTTTTCTCCTGGCATGTTAGATATAGAGGTATAATATTTTAAATTACTTCAACTTTGTGTTTCAGAGAAGGAAAAATGCCTTAGTCTACAGTTATCTGCCCACAGTTATTAGAAGTAGGAAGTGAGGCATAACAATCAATGTGTGATAGCCTATATCTACCTCCTTGTGCTCAATCCTTTCAGAGTTCTCCAAACATAGAGACTATTGTGTGCCAATCTGTAGTTTTGACTTTTGTTAACATATATCTTTAAACTGTCTCTACCATTAATGCATCATTACTTTGCCTACCCCAACCACCTAATCATCAGCTTCTTTGTTTCCCTTTTATATTTAGCAACAGATTATCTCTTTGTATTTAATTTTTCCCATTATTTTTTTTCATTTCCCTATATCTGGGAAACAGACATTCTTGAATTGGCAAGGTCATACTTCATAATGGGCCAAACTCTTGAAGCCATCAAATGTTTTTGGTTTTGTTTTGGTTTTGCTTTTATGGGCGCTTGAAGAAGCAGACACAATTCCATTTTGAAAATTCCAAGTATGGGTTAAGGGTATTTTGCTTTTTTTGAATATCTATCTTCTTAACTCTATTTGGCTTAAGCTAAAACTCTGAAGAGTTGTGTATCACATTAATTCACTGAGACATTAGTCAATTTAGAATTATCCTACGGGATCCTAATATATGACGACTTTACATTGTTCTTTGAATAATTCTTTTATTCTCCCATCAAACCCTGTTCCCTTTAAATGCTGTAAAATAAATTAATCTTAACCAATAGAAATTATTCTAATTTTAAGTCTACAAAATAGACTTGAACCTTTTTGTTTGTTGGTCTCCTGCATCACTGAATCTGGAAAACTAAAATCTAAACCATATTCACAAAGATATGTGTATGTGTTTTATTCATTTCTTTGCAACAAATGCACAGGGTTTTAACCCAAATTAAGCTGGCAGATTAAATCTTAAAAGGAATAGAAGAACGTAATGTAAAATTGAAACCATGTGGAGAGTCAGGAAATGATCATGGCAAGGGTATCTATCTGATTCTTTTGGAGGATCCAGGCAAAGTATGTCAATGAGTTCCCAGCATTATTAAACATTGCATGATAGGTGGTTACGTTTCTTTTGGAGTGCTTTTATGGCATGTCTGGTCTGGGTTTTGCTTTTAGCTGAGTAGTGCTTGATTCTGTGGTATCTAGGGTCTGGTTGCAGGTATTTGGTGATTAGTAAAATAATCAATCTTCTGCTTAAATTAAGTATGGTAGGTTTTAGAGTGTCTCTGAAAACCTACTTTGCAGCTTTAATCTATTTATTACTTCAGCTACAGTGGCTAAAACTGTCTCAAAAACACATTGGCTGGATGATTGACAGTTTAGCGAACTCAAATCCTTTCCTGTATTTAGTCTACAGCATCCTGGTTTTAAGTACATTTGATCTGTTCATTTCCATAAACACAAAACAGGGAAGGTACTCAAATGTACAGATTTGGACTAATAAAGTAGTTGAGAAAGAGACTATTTACAGCAATGAGAGTAACACTGAATGGACAGGACAGGCTGAGTTCTGTACAGTCTTGACTTTTCTACTTTCTAGCTGTTAGAACATCTCTGAGCCTTTGGTAGCTTTTAACTGAAAAAAAAATGTGGTCAGTGATTGCCAATGTTTGCAGGTTTATGAACTTGGAAAAAGTTTATGAGAAGTCGAAAGCAGTTTTTCAGTGAAAAACCCATATAGAATCCCACACATATTCACAACATACACACATTTTATACAATTTAAGAGTCTACCAGAAAGAAACATTGTTTAAAAATGATTCAAATATCATGGCTACTGCCCTAGTGGTCAATGCTTTCATTTTTATCACCTTGCCTCCCCTGCATCAACCTAGATTTGAAAATATTAGCAACAAACTGAACATGCATGTTACCACTGAAATACCAAAGAGTATACATAAGAAGAGAAATCATCTCTCAAAACAATTTCTTCTGAACTCACACTTGTTAACTCTGCTAATAAAGGTTGTAACTGCCTGGGAGTCACTTTCATCACCTGTAAAATGAGGAAGTCAGGCAGATGTGTCATTTGTAATCACTTAGTGTATTGCTATCTGAAAACCTCCACTGCTGGGTGCTTCCTGTCAGATCTCACTTCCTGTTAGCAAGCAACCCAAGGTGGTAGTTTTTATTCATTCTGTAATTGTTCTACATTTCTTTTTGTTCTGAATCTTTTGGGGAAGAAAATGATGTAATTATAAAACCTTTTATAACAGAAAAAAGTAGATATGTGATAGTGAGGAAAATTTCTCAATGTTTCATGGATTCGGGGGTCTTCTAAAGTCCATTCCCATTCAAAGCATGGACTTTATGAATTTCTAATATGGTTAGCACATCGGGCCCAGGGCAAAATTTTGTAGCAAATATTTCTGTATAATTCTTCCCATTCTCCAGCATTCCTTTCTTGCTGATTGTCTTGAAATTTTCAGTTTAGATTTACCTGATAAAAACAGAACACTGAGGCAGGAATATGAAGTTATGCATTGTTTCCCTTCAGAATTTCTCCTACACAAAGGGCACAGACCGGAAAAAGTCAAAAGGAAAAACATACTTTCACACTAGTAGCAAATATGTGAGTTGACTCAGCCTGGGTTGTGTGTGTGTGTGTGGAGGGGTGTCTGACTTTTGTAGTGAGAATTTTGTTATGTGAAGTATTGACCTTCTGTTTATAGATAGTGGTGCTTCTTTACATGGTGTTTTTCACCTGTACGGGCACGAATATGAGCTGTATAAACTGACTTTTGTGGGCTTTAGCTGAATTGTCTATCAACAAAACTCAAATTCAGTATTCATCCAACTAACTTGTATTGGCTACAATTTTGGCTTGAGGATAAGATTCAAACAACATCCCCTTTAATATTCCCTTGAGAGTTACTCTTGATTGGGAAATCTAATGGTCATTTGCTTGAAAAATAGTGATTATTTTGCTGTAATCACATCTAGACATTTTTATAATTAATTAGGGTCCCTTAGGTGCTAAGCATTCCATAACACAGGATGGCATCATTATTTCTTGTTTTAGACACCATTTGTCTTTCTCTTTATTTTATGGATTAAGAACAAAAATTCAGTTAACAAATTAAGCATGATTTTCCTGGTTTTGTCAATGGGAAAAAAAAATCTGGATAACATAGCATTTTGTGCAGCAAGTTTGTGGAGCCTTGAGTAAATATGCATTGTTTGACTTGGACAAAGCTATGTCAAGGACCCTAATGTCTTTCTTACACAACATGGGAAATGGCAATGTCTTCTCCAGGTTTTCTCAAGGAAATAGCAAAGCTTTATTCAAGTGAGAGCATTGATAATGTGTATAGAAATGTACACTGTATCTTTCTGTTCTTGGATGTTTATGGCCTAAAGACTGCTGCCCTAAGACACTCTTGCTATCCAGCTTAGCAAAAGCAAAGCTCTCCTTGTTCAGAGGTATACCATAAGTCCTGTCTCTTTGTTTAACTGTCTGAAATAACCACACCTTCCTGCTTAACTCTATATAATAACCACACTGAGCTTCCAGAGTGCTGTGGCTTTTCCAGCTGAGGACTCAGACCACCCTGCCCCAGCTTTTCTGTGCATCTTTTCTTCATTCCTCTGCTGACCCAGCCAGGTCTGTTTCTGAAGTCCTGCTGGACATGGCAATTTTTTATTTGGCCACTGGCCCATTTGTCTGGGATAGAAACAACTCTCTCTATATTCCACTTCACTTTCTGGATTTATAAAAATGCTATGAGTTGAGATTTGTTTTCCTACCATCTTTAATAATCATTTCAGAGATATATTGCCAAGTAAAACTAAAACACACATAAATACATCAAAATTGAAATATATTTCAAGGAAGGAGTTAAAGAGGTGGTTCGCTCTGTAATTGCTTGAAACTGTGATATAAGCATTACTCTGTGGTGCTTTTAAGACGAGGTAGGAGTTTGTGACTGTGGAAACCAACTCATAACCCACCAACACCATCATAGGCTTAAAAACCCCAGGCTCGGGAGATTTCACTCTGAGGTCTGTGAATCTCCTGAATCAGAATTTCTAAGTTTTCATTGTCTGCTTCTTTAAACTCCAAATTAGTATTCATTGTTCTTCAAGTAGTAGTTTGAGGAAAATTACCATTTCTGAGCACTTTTGAAAGCTATCATGTAGGAACAAAATACTGCCTAAAACATATGCTAGTTTTATGTATAAAATTGTATAATTATGAGACATGTTGGTACATGGCACGTAGGCCATTAAATAAATACCTTCTTGTCCAGAACCCACCCCCAACAATGATTTTACTTAAGCAAGAATAAGGAATGAGTATAACTATTTAATTAACTGGTAGTAACTCCTTCTTACACAAAATAATTTGGATGTTATTTATGTGTTTAGTGAGTTAATTTTAACACGCTTATACTATCATTTTTAATTGATGATGAGGATATATTAGTTGTTTGAGCTAGTATAAGAAACATTAAAGTCTTTTGCAGATTTCAAAGTGCTAAAAATATGGTAATCATAATTAAATTACAACTTTAACAAATTAAAATACTAAAAGTTTGTGGTGTGGGAGGATTTCTGATATTTAAATTATAGCCATGGTTGTATGAATTTGTTTTGACAAGTATGTTAATCACACTCTTTACTATGTCAAATGTTATCTTATGAACATCATGACAAAGAAGCTAAGTTGAAACAGTAATTTTAGAATATTGAGGCAAACATTAGAAGATAATGAAACGTTCATTAGAAAGAATATTGTATCCTTCAACTGAGAGTAAACACTCAAATTTCCTTTTATTCCCACCTTAATTTCTATTTCAAAATTATACTTTAGACAATGGATGAAAAAGTGAGCTGAATGTATTTTTCCATTCATATTGGCTGGACTTTTTATTTTAATTAGAGCTATGTGAGTCAATATGCCTTTATATATAACAATAGAGACATATAGAAGAACATTTTAGTACATCTAATATTTGGCTTTCCTCTTTTACTAAGTAAGATAAAAGACTGGCCACAGACAATGCAACCACAACTAAATCACCAACTTGGTAGATGACATGAAGTGTCATCCAGATAACCCTTACTTTGGTGAGGACATTGTAATATTAAAGAAACAAGTTATGGTCTCAGTTTTATCAATACTTTATCTAGAGATTTATACTGTATTCATTATCTTCTACTTTCTTCATCTTTAAAATAAAACCTTAGATAAAAATCATTACTTGGCTTTTATATGCTATTATTTGACCAATTTTGAATGAAATTCAATGAATTCCCATAGGAGTGTTCATTTGCTTCTGATCAAACTAAAATTCACTACTGCAAATAGAAAAGATAAGTATACTCTAAACCAGGAAACTTTACCAGTGGGCAATTTATTTCAAAATACATATAGATTAGCTAGTATATGTTCTATTTGAGGCAGCAGACTGAATTCTCAGAAGCCATGCTCCACAGTAGGTAACAGATATGCCTGTGTTCACAACATATTTGAGGAAAATATACCAAGAAGTTCCACTCCAAAGCAGCAAGAATTAGGAATTTTGACAAAACTTTGTCTTTGCCCTAAATTTGTGGCGATCCTCCTGCCCTAGCCTGCCAAGAGCTAAGACTGTAGTCATGTACCACTACACTCTGGCATTCTTAATAACCCTACGTAAATCCTTCCCCTACTGGAAGACTTGACCAGCTTTTTTTTACTGTAATCCTACCCCTTACAGTAGCTCTTCTGGATGCTTGGATTCCTCCTATATCTTTCAGAACTAGATTTGACATTCTTAGATACTTATCACATTTATGTTGTCTTATATTTGAGAAAATTGCAAAATACCTTACCTGTCTGATGAGACTGCAGAAAGCTGTTGGAGCTGGCAGCCTTTCCTTTCCTATCATCTTACCTCCCATCTTTTGTTCAACATTTTGTTCTCCCTACCTCCTTTTGATCCATTGTGTTTACACAAAGCAGGGATTCAGTAGATCTAGAATAGAACGACTCGACGTAAGCCTATGGGAGGGCTGAGATCATTGCTGTGGAAAATCCACTTTAAATAAACAAGAAAAGTATCCCTTATGGCTTCCCAGATCCCAGAATACAAAGTAAAAAGCTAAAGTAGAAGTAACATATTTCAGTCTTCTGTACCCATATCTTGGTTAATGCATATTTTGATTACTCCTTTTATATATATTCTGAAATTCTATCCTTATATATATTTGACAGACAAGTCTGTCTCTAGGTTTATCATGTATCCCACTCCTGCTACAAATTTCTTTCTAGTTTGAATTAATATTTCCACCAAAGTTTCTTAGTAAGTCTATTTTTGAGCATTAAAAATTTTAAATCAAGATATCAGAAATGTTTACTTCTAGAAGACCAACTAATCTCTCAAGCTCAGTAAAAAAGTCCTTGGAGGCAGAAGGCCTTCAAACACTCCCTAAACTACACCATACAGGTTATATTCAAACCTGAGACTGAACTTGCACTAGCCTTCATCTCATGGCTTAAGTGAAGACTTTGCTCTGATATGGAATGACTAGTCAAGGTTTGCAGATTTCCTCCTCTTCATCTTCCATGTTGGTGTGTAAAGTGTTTGATGCTTCATGAAGTGTGGCACTGGGCTTAGATACTGGGCTTACATTCCTTGGAACATCATCCTCAAGAACCTGAGGATATGGCCATAGTTTACATAAAATTGGCCCCATCTGACTAGAAGTTCTCTAACCACTAGGAGGAAATGGAGGCCTATCTACACTTTCTGATCACGGGGACACTGAGGAAAACAAAGAGTGGTGAACAGGAAGTTAAAAGGTAATTATAATTCAAAGTATCTCTTAAGAAGTAGAGTATTTCAGTGTCGATGTCACAGGTTGGTATATTTAGGAATGTTCTAGGCAGAGATTATTCTTTCCCTGACTTTTTTTTTTTTTTTTTTTTTTTTATTCTATTTGAGGAACAGAAGCGATATTAGAATATGCTTTTATGTCCTAGCAACACAGCATGCATACTTTA
>NC_034613.1:92873873-92886979 GCF_900095145.1 Mus pahari
CATATTTCACTCTGAGAACTCACTACCATATTTTCCAACATGGTAGTGGTTTGGTAATCCTAAAGTTTTTTTTTACCTGCCTTTTCCCCTTTTCCTCTCTCTCTCTCTCTCTTCCCTCCCTCCCTCCCTCCCTTTCTTCCTCCCTCCCTCCCTCGGTTTCCCTCTTCCCCCCTCTTCCCTCCACTGCTTTTTTGGGGGGAGAGTGAATGAGGATTGGATTGGTTGTTTTCAGAAAACGGAGCTGGATCAATGCACAGATCAGTAGCATCCTCATTGGAGTGGCTGTCACATGAATTCTTTGGAGACTTCTGGAGAAAAGAGAAAGAAACTGAAACGGTAGGCTCCAAATTGTTAATGAATAATTAGCTCTCATATGCCTTTCACCCTTGATATGTAGAATTGGACAGTTGGCACCAGGTTCTAGCTAATCTGTCACATCTAAATAGTTATGAATATAATGAATTTGGACCATCCACAAAGGTAATTTTCTTGGAATTTGCACAAGCAAAATTAATTATATGATTGTCTGCTTCAGGTGGGAAGAAGAATATAACTTCGAACTTGGTAAAATGTAAGTTTGAAATGGAATATTTCTTTGTATAATAATGTATTTAGCACAACCGATACTAGACAAAATAGGACTATGAATATTTGTAATTTAACCTAGCTTGCATTAAGAAAGATTACTTGCAGAAACACACTGGGATATTTTCATCTACATTTTGCTATAATATTTTGGTGATGTTTTTTCTTAAACTGTTGAAAGATAAAAAAATAGTTGATTCGTTGCCTCTTTCAAAATGCTTTTGAAAATGATAAGTATAGTATCTCAAGACGTTAACCAGCATGAATTATTCTCCTCTCTGTGTGAGTTACATCTTTTTATTGTAGAAGTAAAGTATAGTTATAAGTAACCTTAGAGAGATTCTACTATCAAAAGAGCAGTCTAGAAGAAAAGATGTATTTATAATGTGAGAGGAGGAAAATAAGAAACACAAACAGGCACAGCTTTTCTGATTCTCTTAGATAAACTATACTTATCAGAGCAACACTCAGTACAATAAAAAAAAACAAAAGGGGTTTAATTTATATTTCTGATCAGTATAATTGAATTAACTTGTTTGCTACAAAATGTAAGTGTAACTTATTTGCTACAAAATGTAAGTGCATTGCTTGTAATTTTTTCTCTTTTCTTGATTGGAAATATAAAGAAAGATGCCTTCCGACTTTAAACAAACATGAAGCTATCACTGGTATACAACTGTTAGGAACTGTATTCAGAGATTTAAAAAAAAATAAAAAGGTGGATTTCTATCTGAGGTGAGAGAAAGGATGAAGAGGAATGTGGACTATGACCAAGGATTGGACCCCAAATAGTTATCTGCTTGCTTTGCTGTAAAGATAGATGTTCTTTGATTTGCTTTTATACTGGTGTAGTTTTCCATGGAAGGAAAGTTATAATTTTATTGAACAAGCAAAAGTGGCTACTTCAGAGAGCTTTGGTCATTCAGCAAAGAATATTTCTTTCCTCCAGCTTTTGTAAACTTCAGCTATGCAGGAAATGCATCCATCTTATAGAAAGAAATGAAACTCTTTAGCCTAAGCAGGCATTATGCTAGCCACATTGCTGAATATTCATAAAAGCCATTCTCTGAGAAGTTTGTGTTCATTGCAGAAATTTCATTTTGCTCTTGAGTAAACATGTTCTTCCTTTTCCTGTTTGCAATAATCTTATTTATGATAAATGTATCCAATACATTCATTCTGGTGGGGGACTGTGCAGTATGGTGCTGGGTATTGTATTGGCAGGAAAAAAACTCTTAAGAAACAAAAATGAGACATTACCTGTTCCAAAATGCTTACTTTTACCAGAAGACTCATGGATTTAATTCTCTTTCTGCTGGGCAGCTAAAATTCATGTGAGAAAATAGTATGTATTTTCTCTTCTTCTGATATTGTACTCTCTCTTCTCATATCAATCAGATTACAAAAAGCAGAAATAGAATTTAACTCCTGTGACTACTATGCAGTCCTGTGAAATGGAGTACAAACCATCCCATCTCTCTTACTTATTAAAATATTTTTTCTTAATGACTAGTCTCTCAAAAACCAGCCTCCTAGGAAAAGAATAAAAATGCATTGGAATATGTTACCCTGGCCATTTGTAGGAACGAGTGGAACTTCTTTGTGTTTTGAGAAGTAAAGTTGCTTATATTTTACAACTGGAAAAACTGAAGCTCAAATGATTGAAGTAACTCAGCCAAGTGCTTCTTTATTTTAACAGAGACAAGGCTAAATTCTAGGTTTCTCAGCAGCTCATCCAGTGCACACTTCACTCCTTCCTGATGCCTAACAGATTCATGCATTATTCATTTGGAAATCTTAAAAGATGTCATTTAGAAATCACTCAAGAACCTCTCAATACCATGATGTACTTCAGGCTTCTCCCAAGGGCTCTGCTAGTATAACAGACTGATTTGTTGGGCTTTACCACGATTTCCTTGTGAAATAGGAAAGAACTATTCCTACTCTTGCTATATATAAAAGCCATTAAAAAATACAAATTGATACTAACTGCTGAAAGAAAACCATAATGCACATGTGGCCATATGTCTGATGTGTATGCATTATATCGAGTATCCGAGAAATTATGTGTTCTATACAGAAGGGAAAGAAAGTATCCAGGAAGTTATAGGCATGAGATATAAGCATTCCAAAGTTGGGAAGGTAGTGATTGTTTCTGTATATCCACCTGGCTAAGGCAAGAGTGTAAGAAGGCTGTATAATTACAGTACTTGTTAAGACATAAATCCAAAAGAGAACACTCTGATTAGTTGTTTGATTGTTATTAATATTTATCATACTCCCAGGCACCATTTTGGATCTAAAAATTGAAGTCAGTTTTCTTGGTATAGTCTTTGTAAGCCAAGTGAAAGAGGGCAGCATTTTCATTTACAGCCACAGCTACATTTGCATTAGCCAAGAACCAAGATGCAAATAGAGTGTCTCCGAAATAGGAGTGTAAGCTGTTAACCAAAATCAAGTCTGTACAAACTCTAGAAACTTGGAGCTAGATAAGGAACTTTACTAACTCGTATTATTTAGTAAGGAAGTTCAGGTTGATTTATTGCCTCGTCCCTTGTGGGTTATATAGAAGCACTCTGTATTCTCAGAGCCAGAACATGGCCTTCTAATTCAAGGTCAGCTTGCATCTTGAGCAGCACAGTTATTTTCTCACTAAAAACATAAAATATATGTCAGTGGCTTCCACCAAGTAAAAGAAAAAAACACTCATTTCTTTTTTGTACTTTTTAAAGTTTAAAATATTAATGTATCTTTATAATAAAAATATTATTAAATCATATTCTTTGCCCTCCCCCAACTTTTCTCAGTTTCTCCCCACCTCCCAACCCGCCCAACTCATTTCCTATTTTTTTTGACAACTTATTTGCTTCTTCAAGGACTTTTGTTCAGTACACAATACACATGGGAGACATCAGAATTCATCAACAGATGAACGTAGTTTATAATTACAAACACTTAAAATTATTTTATGTTTAACGTGACAGACCAGACACAAAACACTTTTTTTTAACAAATACTTTTTAAAAGCTAATGGTGGTTTATTGTGAAATGTTTCTTATACATAAGTTATTTATTTTTTGTGTTATAAAAGATTCTTAGTGAAAGACAATGGTAATGAGAATGGTTTAGTACTTAGAGCATTTGCTCTCTTGTTAGGTGATACTAACTGACTTATAAGGTACTATTCCTAAATGTCTAGTCTCTTTTGGGCTAAACAATGTGCTATAAATATGAATAGCATGGGATGGATAGACTAATTATTTAGATGTTATTTTACAATTAAATATTGTTGCCACCAAATTTGAGAAGAAATGCTCATAAGGCGAAGCTTTCAAACTTCTGCTTTATTTTAATATATATTTGTCTTAATCCCTTTCATTTTTAAATCAAAAGTATTATTTATTTATAGTGGAAAATATGTTTATTTGGCTTTTATTCTCATATGTCTGTGATGAAGGCACCTTAATTCTACATTATCAAGTAAACTTTTGGCTTGAGTCTATCGTTTTAATTATTTCATCTTTTAATACTGGCATATTCTGATTGTGAAAGCACCATAGACATCTCTTTCTTCCATGGTAAGTCAAGATAAATCTAAGACAGGCTTAATTTTCATCATGCCATGGGATTCTGTACAACAATAACTTCAGCCAATTTGTCTAGTATGAGCTTGTTTGAGGAAGATCTACCAAGAGAAGAGATGGCTGATTTTATTCTCAAGAATAGGTACAGCTCACATCAAGGCACCTGCAGCAGTAACGCTTTCTTCTATTAAACACTATGACCTTTAAACATTAACAAAACTGAAAAGAAAAATCTACCTAGGTGAAGCAGTATGAGTATGACAGTCTAGTTTTGAAGTGGCAAGTCTAGGTAAGTAATATAGGATTGGAACATATAGTATTCTGAGCAGGTTCCCATACCTTGGGTTTGGGGCTTCCTTGCTTGATTCTGACAATCTGGTAAAACGGTCTTTTTGGTTGTAGAAAGTAGTGTGAACATCCCTCAGTGTAAACTCTAAGAAGACACTTAGGAATCTGCAGAGGGAACTAAACTGTTCTTTTATAGTTGATGTAGAGTTCCTTCTTAACATCCACACCAGTTCTAAATTTCATTTGTAAAAAGTACACATTAGAAAATATTATCTCTGTGTCTGTTTTAGCCTTATCTAGAGAAAAATCGTAGAGAAAATTTAAATCTTCCTGACTTTGAGGAAATCACTAAATTTGAAAATTCTGTGACATTGTCCAATAAGCAAGAGATATTAAATTTGATTACCCTAGGTTATAAATCATTTTCTGACTGGGATGTGGGCCAATCACATTTGGCTAAAGGAAAACCACAGGCCAAGTGAATATGTGCAATGGCTATGCGTGCTGGCTCCTCCCAAATGCTGTGGTACCACCATATGCAAAATGGCTTGGATATGCTGAATGCAGATGCAATTTTTCTTTCCCTGATTAATTTAGTGGCTTCTATTTATAGACATGAATATGAACATGGAACTATTTGTACACACATACATATTCAATGCCAAGGCACCCCAGTATGTAGTATTGTATGAAGCTACCTTGACAATTTAAAGTCTAATAGTATTATCTGCATACATTATCTCATTTGTCAAGTTTGATCAAAGAAGATGCAATGCCTTTTTCTAAAGTAGTGTTAATCAGTTCATTACATATTTCTGTAAAACTCCAGGGAATTAGCTAAAACAAATTTATTTTATTTTCATGTCTAAAAGTTGGTTCCCAAAATAAAACTTTAATTTTACCCAGTCTTTTTTCCCCCTGTGGAGCTAAAATTATATTTGGTAAGAAAATCATTCTGATGCCTAAGAATTAGAGGGAAGGCAGGATCACCCATGAAGAGAAGTAGGGTAAAAATGAAAAAAAAAATGAGGGTTAATTGGGTCAATCTCGATTTTACTGCACTAACTTCTTGTTGTCTAAGAAGGATTTGCTCATTATCTCTTCCCTCAGCTCTAGCTGCTTTGTGTGCTCCCTCTGACAAAGGGAAAACATCCTGAACTTTGCCAAGCAAGGTTGCTTAGGGTTTAGGAAGCATCTGAGTTCCCTGCCCTTAATGACTCTGTATACAAGCAAAAATTTTACCAGGTTAAGACCACTCCCAAGCTTTGATTGCTTTCCTTAAAAAATATAACCCCATGCTAACATAGGTTTCCAATAATAATTTCAGGTTAAATTATTGAATTTTTATGCAGTTATTCAGAATCTAAGATTCAGCAGACCATTGGAGCCTATCTACTGCTGGTCCTGAATTATATCTTGGATTCTTAATCATCAAAATCTAATATATCGCTTCTTTATTGCACAGTATACTGTACTAAAAATAATTGGGGAATCTATATTACATTTTTATACTCTATTATTTTTGTCCATTTTAGAAATAAAGAAATATATGCTAAAGGTATGACAAAAGTTGCCTGAATTTAAGCAATTGTCTCGGCCCTGTTACTTTTTCTGAAAAATCACTTTATTGAAGGATGATTGGCATTTGAAAATTGTATGCATTTGGATCCCAAACCAAGTTCTTTGGGGGGTTAAAGCTCTTTCCATTACTCTGTTGTCTCCATGTGTGTAAACAGCCCGGATTTGATATCTTGTTTGGACCCTTTCACTTGGGGATCAAGTACATTCATACTGGAGGTAATCAAAATGTACAAACAATTTCAAAACACAGTCCCTTTAGGCTATGTGAATTGCAAGTGTAGATATCACATATATAAAGGACACCAATGAACAAAATGGGAATTATCTCAATTCTTTTCAGTCATACTTTATGGTGTGTTCATTTTTCCTGGGTAAAATGAGTAAGAAAAGGAAACATATAACACACTCTTATCCCATAGGAGCATAGTTGAATGTGGCAGATAAGCTACACATATGACTATACAAATGGGATTCATGACATCTTTTGCCAGAAACAGTGTCAATACACTCTTTTTAAAGGATAAACATTTTTTTTTGAAATTACTGTCTTCAATGAAGCTGGGGTTATGTGAAAAAACAATTTATATACAGGCCATTAGAAACTTTCATAAACCTTGGTTTGCTTGTCCCTAATCTATGACATGCTAGGGTTTAAGAGCAAAGGCCCTAGATTATAGCTACAACACTCTGTGAGATATTAGAACAAAATATGTGGTTCTCTATATAAGCTAATACTAACATAAGGGAAAAGACTACAATAAACTCTCTACTCCAAGCTCCTCGAAATAGAGCCCAGGGACCAGTTTAATTTTTGTATGTATTGGTTTTATGGTCCCCTGTTGAACTCTGTGCATGCTGATGCTTAAGAATTGGAGGGAAAATATAATCTTACATGAAAAGAACCAGGGTTAAACAATGGCCATGAAAGGAGACAGTGCAGTCAATTTTTTGCCTGTGAGTAAATGGTTGCATTAGCAGTGAAGAATTGAGTTGCCTGTTTCAGGCTCACAGCAGAGTCTATGAGTAAAAGTACTCTAACAAACATAGTTTATTTTAGGAAGCCATTGTGGGAGTCATCTTGTCAGCTCTGAGTTCGGAGGTTAACACAATACATGAACAATGTTTGTGGTAGTTTCCTCTTCTTATAAATTAGTCTCAATCATTTCCCCCTGCTTTCATTATACTGAATTTCAGATTTGTTTTCTACCTAAGAAGAAATGGAGGAAGAGCCTTGCAATATCAATTTCTGAATAGTTTTATAACTTTAATAACCATTGCTGGTGTTTTAAGTCATGACTTGTGGCTGACTAAGAGTGTGAATGTAAATGTAAATGCTGGCTTCCTCATTTCTCACTTGCTCTGCATAAACAGTGTGAGTGAGGGCATTTCTCTTTTGAAAATGCGTAACTATTGTGCTGAAATGAACAGACATTTTGCAAAACGTGTCAAAGCTCCCCTGTACAGTTCTACAAATAACCATGTTATTGCCTTGCAATTACACTGGGAAAATTGATTTTCAGACTCACCTGACTTTTAGTTGACAGATTCTTTTCTTCAGCACACAGAAGTACTATGCTTGATGAAGTTTGCAGCTTGAAATGCTTTTGCACAGTTAAATCACTGTCTTTTGATATGCCCTGTGATTGCTCAACTACTTTAAATTTTATTTTGGGCATATACCCTAAAACTGTGACAATTTTCTATAGCTCTTCCTGTTTCACCTATTCAATTTAGGAATAGATTTTGCATTTTTCTGTAACTTTTGGGTCACTTCTGTGAGGCAATATGTTTTACAGGGTAGGTATACATTTTGCATGACATCTAACATCCTGACTTGGCTTGTAAACATGGTTATTATTCATTTTACCACTGCACCCCTTCTTTCTTGGTCAGTTGTTCAGCAGTTTGTAGCACCAGAAAAACAGTAGAGTCTCACTTCTGGTTTTGAGTGAGAATGAAAGTGGATGAATTAATGAAAAGAATGGGCTCACATCTGTGCTCCTCTCTGGGGGAATGGAGGGATAGGGAGTTGATGAGAGGAATACATTGTTGTTTGTTCTGCACATCATAAGAAATATCAGCTTCCAGGATATTGAAGAAAGTAGGGGGACACCGAGGTTTGGTGGATTGTATGTGGTTGTCTGATTTACTGAATTAAAATCTCTTAGTAGTGTAAACATTGCCTTCAAATTACTTGATGACTGAAGAGAAAGATGAATATCTATACACAGATAGTATATACTGGGAAAAAAAAGATATGAGATAAAGAAAAGAATAGGAGCTTTTGTATTAAGACAGGTTCCAGCCCTGGCTTTGCCATTAACTCATTAGATAGTAAAGAATGAGTCCGTTAAGGTAACTGCTTCAGATATCTTGTTTTTAATGCTAAAGCATTAAATATATTTATTTTAACATGCTAGCAGCAAGGTTTTAATAAATAAGAAAGTTTAATGTTAAAGTTCTTAATATTATGTTTTGATAATAAATGAGAAATCACAATAATATTTGCTGATATGTTATCTATATCACCAACAGGCAAGTCTTGGTAAAAATACTATCCAGAGTGTTGCCTGTATGTGAAGTGGTTCAAATGGAAAGGTTTTGTTTATGACACACAGAATTGAAGCTGTCCATCATCTGTCTTTCCATGGAAATGTGCCTAAATCCATAGTGATTTCCGTAAGTTATTTACATAACTGTTGAGAAATAAGTGCATGCTCTCTGTGAAGGTCATGGAGACTGCCTACAGTTCTACCATTAGTGCATAGTTTAAATTCATTCATGAAAATACAGTAGATATGACTTTAAAAGTAAAAACACTTGTTCGAAGCAGATGAAAAGGAAGTTAGAAACCAACAAAAGCTCTGATCCCCCTTTCTAGTTTGTTATGTGAAAAGAGCAAACCAACCCTGCTTAGCTAACTTGAGTAAAAATGTGAATTTTCTACCCTATCGCCTATGACTGATAACTTTGAATTTCGAGGCCTCTGGTGATACATTTTTTTCACTTATCCTTTTATGGGGTTCTTCTAATTTATTATCTTCATTCAAAGACAAAATATTTTTGGCTGTTTACTGCATAGCCCAGGCTTGCCTCAAGCTTGTGATTCTCCTATTTCTACCTCCCGAGTTTATATTCCATGTCTTTGTCATCACATGCAGCCCAACAAAACAATCAAATCCAGAACAACAACAGCAACAAAATTAAACAAAGAAAAATAAGACTTTAATCATTTTTATTTTCACTGTGATTCTTACTTAGTTTTTCCAAAGCATTTATTGAGACTCTTCTGTCTTTCTAGAATCCTGTTTTATAAATGACAGAAGCAAAAGAAAGGATTGACAGTATTTATTAAGTACCCACTGGTGGTAAGCACTGTATCACTGAATTTTACTTGAGGGATCTCATGCAATTTTTTAAAATTTTATTTTATTTTTAATTTATTTTTTACACTCCATATTCCATTCCCTGCCCCTCCTGTCCATCTTCCAACTGCTCCACACCCATACCTCCTCCCCCACCCCCAATCCCACCTGACTTCTAAATTCCCTAGGGCCTCCAGTCTCTTGAGGGTTAGGTGCATTATCTCTGAATGAACACAGACCTAGAAGTCGTCTACTGTTTATGTGTTGGGGGCCTCATATCAGCTGGTCTGTGCTGTCTGTTTGGTGGTCCAGTGTTTGAGAGATCTTGGGGGTCCATATTAATTGAGACTGCTGGTTCTCCTATAGGATTGCCTTTCTCCTCAGCTTCTTTCTGTCTTCCCTAGTCCAACAACAGGGATCAGCTGCTTCTGTCCATTGATTGGGTACAAATATCTGCATCTGACTCTTTCAGCTGCTTGTTGGGTCTTTTAGAGGGCAGTCATGCTAGGTCCCTTATTGTGAGTGCTCCATAGCCTCAGTAATAGTTTCAGGCCTTGGGAACTCCCCTTGAGCTGAATCCCACTTAAGGCCTGTCACTGGACCTTCTTTTCCTCAGGCTCCTCTCCATTTCCATCCCTGTAATTCTTTCAGAAATGAACAATTACGGCTCAGAGATGTGACTGGGGGATGACAACCCCATCCATCCCTCACTTGATGTCCTGTCTTCCTGCTGGAGGTGAGCTCTGTAAATTCCCTCTCCCTACTGTCTGATATTTCATCAAAGATCCCTCCCTTTGAGTCCTGGGAATCTATCGCCACCTATGTCTCTGGTGCATTCGGGGGGGGGGGTCCCCCAACCTTCTATTTCCTGAAGTTGCCTATTTGCATTCTTTCTGCTGGCCCTAAGGGATTGAGTCCTTTTCCCTCACCCAATGTCAGATCAGTTTCCCCTCTCTCCTGTACTCCCCCCAACCCCATCCACTTTCCCTCCCAGGTCCCTCCTTCCTCTCCAAAGAGAGAAGAAAGAGAGATCTCATGAAAATTTAATGATCCATTCTACAAGTGGAAACTAGCACACCATTTGCTCTCCAGCTATTTTTCATGCTTGCCCTATGGTTAGACCCTTCTCAACATGTACAGTGCTATATGATGGTTGACAGGTAATCCTGCTTCTTCTAACCCAGACAAATTCTCTTCCTTTGTGTTCTTTTCTTTTGGTCTTTAACCAAGTTTATTTCTCAAATTTATATATGCACCTTTATATCTTATCCTCTTGACTTTCTAAATAAAATTTTGTGTCTGCCATCTATTCAACTTAAAAGTATAATGTATAACAAATACCTGTAGTATTTTCACTTTATTAAGAGATTCCTGGAAACACAGGAATCTCCTAATAAATGAGATATGTAATCGGATATTTCAGATGACTTGGCAAACCTGAGCAGGGGATCACTAGATAAAAAGTGCAATGCAGGAATATGGGGTGTATTCATTGATGTCCATACTCACCCCAAATAGAAGCAACCTGTAAGCATGACAAGGGCTCATATGAGACAGCTTTGAGAAGAAATTCAGCTTCTAAAAATGACCAGGTTTACAACCAGTGGCCAGCCGAGTCTCCTTCCTCATGTGTTTTCTAAGAAGTGAGACAAATGCAGTCAGGACATCCTCTAAGAAGACTGCTGACAGAGAAAAAGAAAGCTGCTTCACTCCAATAATGCTGGGAGTTTGACTAGAGACTGTGGGATTTTTCTAGGATAACTCATCAAAGTTGAGAGCCCCTTGTGACCAGGGAGTGACTTGTGAGGCCTGCCAGTGGCATTCCTATCTTCTCTCACTCTTTTCCAAGGCTGCCAGGTTAAGTGAGATGTCAGATGGTAAAAGGACAGCTACACACTCTACCTTACAACCACTAAAGGATAGATGTAAATTATCAGCTCATTTCTTTTTGCCTCTGGTAATCCATTTTGGTGTCTCATTTTGTACAGCTGCTTAAATTTCCTAGTTCTCCATGCTACACATGATCATTATTTTATATTTTTTTTTCAGGCATGAATGAATTAATCAGCCCTGTTATCACAGTATCTGCAGGGGACCTACCTGATTAAGAACTTCTATCAGCGCTGGATAAAACAGTAGGTACTTAAACACTATTAACCTTTCCCCAAGTATTACTCTTTCATCCAAAGGTAACTGGGCCTCTATTAGCTACCTACTGCTTGTTTGCTGTTCTATATAGTAACCTACCAAGGTTATAACAGAAAAACAATGTAGTCTTGCATCACATAAAAGAATTTGTTTACTAGAAGATTTGGTAAATTGTGTTATTTTAATTTTTCCCTTTGTGGTAATATTAGAGTCTAGGAAAAACTACAATTCATAATTAACCCACTTTTAATTGCTATATAGAATACATATTGTATCCATTGTCAATATTTCTGATATTATAAAACATATTGCATTACAATATTTCTTACATTTATTGATGGTTTTTCAAGCCTCTTAAATCAAAGGGGAGTACTTAAATAATTTCATTCTAGTCTTGTCTCTTTTTGTGAGCTGTTCATCTCATAGTTTTCAAAAAGAAACTAGAAAATCAGGGTACCTAGAATTTACATTTGAAATTACATGTATGTAATGGTTATATAAACATTTTAAACATTAGATACCATACACACACACACACACACACACACACACACACACACACACACACACACATATATATATATATATATATATATATATATATATATATATGTATAGGCAGGTGTGTGTCTGTGTGTCTATGTGTCTATGTGTCTGTGTGTATCTCACCCACCACACTCTGGATACTCTGCATAGATATGATAAATAGAATAACAGTAGTATATTGAGAAAGAATATGACCTTTTCTGAGATGGAAAATTATAGAGAGCAGCAGAAGTTGTATAAATATTATGCAGGTGTTTACTCACTTGTCAACAAATTTCTAGTTGGAGACATATTAGAATGGTGCAGTTTTCAGCACGAGAAATACAGGCACTTTTCTTTCTTATTCTAGAGGACTCTTCTTAAAATTATATTACTCAATCACTAACATAGATATATAATCACTGTTAGGAGATATGTCTAGTGCTTGTGGTTTTAAACTTAAAAAAAAACATGAAAAGTAATAGGTGGGTTTTTGATTGTGGTTTATTTTTTGTTTATTGTTTTTGTAACTAGAAAGACTCCATTACTCCATAAAGAGTAATAGGCATTGAGACTTACCAAAATTTGGTATACACATGTATGCATGAAGTAACCACAGAGTAAAAAGTGAATAAATAAATCATGAGCAAAATAACTGCATAGAGAAATTAAACATGGGTATACTCTGCTGCTGATATTCCATGGTGAAACAAATTAGATTCTTAACCACGAAGTTATGTGTTTAATAACCAATATTAATACTATAGTATGCATGTTTTCTGCATGTGAATGTCATTATTTAATGCAATTTATTTCAATATATATTCAATTTTGGGCATCGGAAGCCATGTTCAGGTTGCTGGACCCATTCTTTCTAGTTGCATATTCTCCTAAAAGAAAGATCTTTTTCTTCAGAGATTTCCTTTATATCCTTCTTTTGCTTTTCTTTCTTTCTTTCTTTCTTTCTTTCTTTCTTTCTTTCTTTCTTTCTTTCTTTCTTTCTTTCTTTCTTTTTTCCTTCCTTCCTTCC
>NC_034613.1:92887019-92916847 GCF_900095145.1 Mus pahari
TTTCTTTTTTCCTTCCTTCCTTCCTTCCTTTCTTTCTTTCTTTCTTTCTTTCTTTCTTTCTTTCTTTCTTTCTTTCTTTCTTTCTTTCTTTCTTTCTTACTTTTTACTTATTCACTTTACATCCTGATCACTGCCCCCCTCCTAGCCTCCCCCTCCCACAATCCTTCCCACATCCTCGCTCCCGTTCTCCTCTGAGTGGGTGGGCCCTGCTGAGTATCTCCCTGCCCACCTGGCACTTCAAGTCTCTGCAAGGCTAGGCCAATCCTTTGAGAGGTTTTCTAATATAGTAAGAATGAGTATAACAAAAGACAGGAGAAATAAAATTAGGCACTTATCCACAGTAGTAATAACACTTCTATATTACCAAAATATGTCATGTGATAAAATAGCCTGTGCAGCAAAAGACATGTATCTATAATCAAAAGCAACCATCTATTAGCTCAAAAGAAATGTTATATGTATATTGAAAGTATTAATGGATGGAAGTGTTGAATAATCTTTGTATTTTTGAGGAAATATAAAATTCTCTTAAATAGTAAGAAATTCAAATAGTTCTTTAATAATATAATACAGTGTTTTTATCATATTCACATACTTTCAACTTTCCCCTGATTTACTCCCCTTCCTTACCTACCTATCTTTATGTCAAAAAATAAACACATATGCTTGATTATGCTGTGTTTCACTGGAGAATGGTCAACTTATCAGTGCCTATACTCTTAGAAAAACTTCTCTTCCTGAAGCTAACAATTGCCTATAATTCTATGTCTTCTAGTGGGATTGTGTTCCCTACACCCCACATGATGCAAGAATTTTACCTAAGACTAACACAGGTTTTGTGGTAAAAGTACTTAAAGTGTGTGTATGCAGCTGTCCTGCTGTGTCTAGAAGATAATGTTCGTTGTAATTAAGCACTCCAGGCTTTTATCCTCTTTCCTCTGATTCTTCCACAATGGTTGCTGAGCCTCTGGATGGAGAATTGTGCTATATATTTCCCCTATGAGACTAAAAATTCTGCAATCTGTTATTCGATGGTTGTTGGCCAGTTTGAGTTGTCTGTTATAGTCATCTTCAAATAAAAGCTTCTCTGATGATGGTTGGGAAGTGCATTAATTAATGAGTCCTTAGTAATTAGATTAACATTTTACCAGCTTAACTATTTAGCATCTTAAAACTGGTAGGCTTCCCCTAGGGTCTTTGATTTATATAGCTATAGGATCTTAGCCTGATAATAGTGCCAGATATATATGTTTTATCTCACAGGGAAGGCCTCAAGTCCAATCAGAAAGTTGATGGTTTCTCTCATGATGTTTGTACCTTTATTACATCAGTAGGCATATCCTCTCCAACCAATCATTATTGTAGTTTACAGGGTTTACAGCTGGGTAAGATGGATTATTATATCTCTGTCTGATATCTTGTTTAGTACCATGAAAGCTAGCCAGTAGAAGTGAAGTTTCCAGGTTAGTATCAGCTTGATATTTCCATGTCTGATGTGATACCTTCAGCAATACTGTCTTACATTTAAGTTCTGGAGGGTAACCAAGAACAAAGGCAAAGGGATTGTAATTTTTGGTGGTCTATTAGATACCAGTGTATAATAACTATCCTCTATGAGAGAGAGAGAGAGAGAGAGAGAGAGAGAGAGAGAGAGAGAGAGAGAGATTGTAAGAGGGTAACAATATCCCTACTAGAGGTTAACAAATAAAAAGGCCAATAATAATTATTAGTTACTTCTTTTGTAGTTGTTAACACATGCATTATATATAATATATAATATATTATATAATATATTTGTGTATATATATATATATATATATATATATATATATATATGGTTTCCATGTGTTTTTGAAAAGATATTTGATGTCATTCATCCCTTTCCATACTCCTATCCTAACCTCTATTACTCAACCCAATATTATTAACCCTCTTTATCCCAATATTCTCTTTTAACCATTTATATCAGTTTATTCTATATTTCCTGCCTGGAAAGTCTTTATCCATAGCTCCATAATAAGGGGTAGTCCTAGTAAAACACGCATATCTCAAAGAAAACACAGGATATTTGTCTTTCTGGGTTTGTGTTGCCTCATTTAGAATGATTTTTGGAGCTCCATTCACTTACTTGATATTTCACAATTTCATATTTCTTAATAGCTGAGTAGCAGTTAAATATGGAAATATACCACAGTTTTGTTATCCATTCTTCAGTTGATAGACCACCAGACTGTTTACATCTCATGGCTATTGTAAACAAAGCAGCAGTTGACACGGTCAAGTGTCTCTACAGTAGAACATGGAGTCCTTTGGACATATGCCTAAGAGTGGTATAGATGAAACATGTATAGATCTATTTCTAGTTTTTTTGAGGAATCTTCACACTGATTCCTACAGTGGTTATACCAGTTCTGGATCATCATTTGTCCTTTTTTCCTCATTAATTTATTTATTCACTTTACAACTTTATCATTGCTCCCTCTCCTCCAAGTCCCTCCTTGAACACCTCCTCCACCCCCCCCTACCCACCCCGAGTATCACTCTACCCTGGAAATCAAGTCCCTGCAGGACTAGGTGCATCCTTTCCTACTGAGGCAAGACAAGTTGGCCCAGTTAGGGGAACAGGATCAACAGGAAGGCAACTGATTCAGGGACAGCACTCCACTCCAGTTGTTTGGGGTGCAACATGAAGACCAAGCAGCATATTTGCTACATATGTGCAAGAGACCTATATCCAGCCCATTCTCACTCTTTGGTTTGTGGTTCAGTCTCTAGAAGCCCTGAAGTGTCCAGGTTAGTTGAATATATTGGTCTTCCTGTGGAGTCCCTATCCTCTTAGGGTCCCTCAACCCTTCCTCCAACTTTTCCACATACTTCAGAGCTTCAACTAATATTTGCCTTTGGGTCTCTACATATGTTCCCATTGGATGCTGGTTGGAGCCTCTTAGAAGAGAGTTATGCTAGGATCCTCTCTGTAAGCATAACAGAGTGTTGTTAAAAGTGCCAAAGATCTGTTATTGCCAATAGGATGGCTATCAATTTCGGCGGGTCTTTTGTTGGGCATTCCTTCTATCTCTGTTCCATCTTTATCCATGCACATCTTGTAAGTAGGACACATTTTGGGTCGAAGGCTTTTGGGGGGTTGCTGTCCTTTCTCCACTGGGAGACCTGCCTGGCTATAGGAGGTGACCTCTTCAGTTTTCATATCGCTGACTGCTAAGAGTCTCAGCTAGGAGTCACCCCCATAGACTCCTGGGTCCTCCCCACATCCCAGTTCTCTAGTATGTCCTACAGATGCTCCCTTCCACCACCCACAACAAATTTCCATTCTCTCTCCACTGCTTTCCCTATACTTGATTCCCCTGCCCCATTCCCCTCCTCATCCCCACTCTTACCCAATTTTGTCTCTCCTTTCTCCTTTGATATCTATGTTATTTCCCCTTCTGAAAAATAGTCAAGCATTTTCTTCTGGACCCTCCTTGTTATTTGGCTTGTATGGTTCTGTGAATTGTTACATGGTTGTCTTGTACTTTATGGATAATATCCACTTATAAGCATGTGCATACCTTGTATGACATTTTGGGTCTGGGTTACCTTATTCAGGATGACATTCTGTAGTTCCATCTATTTGCCTAGGATGTCCTAGTTTTTAATAGCAAAATAGTATTCCATTATGTAAATGAACCACATTTTCTTTGTCCATTCTTCAGTTGATGAGCATCTGGTTGTTTCCAGCTTCTGGCTATTATGAATTAAAAACTGCTATGAACATAATGGAGCAAGTACCCTTGTGGGATGTTTGAACATTTTTTGAGTGTATGCTTAGGAGTAACCACTCCTGATTACCAGCTGGTTAGCTGGGTCTTGAGGTAGAACCATTCCCAATTTTCTGAGAAACTGCCAAATTGATTTCCAGAGTAGTTTTACAAATTTGTACTTCTAACAACAAATAAGGAATATTCACTATTTTTTTTAAATTTTAGCCTTAGTTTTCCTGACTGGGATAAAATGAAAACTCAAATTACTTTTGCCTTGCAGTTTCCTAATGACTATGGGTGTTGAACATTTTTAAAATGTTCATCAGCCTTTTGTGTTACAACTTTTTCTGAACTCTTTATTTAGTTCTAAAATGAAATTTTTAATATGGGTTACTTGTTTTCTTGTTGTTTCCTTTTGGGGGTTCTTTATGTATTCTAGATACTACCCCTCTGTTGATTATAAAGCTGGTAAGACTTTTTTTCCCATTCTAGAGAGTTCCTCATCACTTGAGTGATGGTGCTCTTTTCTGTGCAGCCACTTCTTTTGTTTCATGGAGCCCCATTTATTGTTTGTCTCAATGTGTGTGTTCTCAGGGTCCTGCCTTCTTGTGCCCTACCTGGAAAACTTCTTTAAGTAGAAAGCCCAACTCATACTGATAATTCTATCTATCCTCACCAATTGTTTTCATCCTTAGCTGATAGAAACTAGATTTGTACTTCCTGAACTTCATGTCTTATAGCCAGCTCTACTGATGCTAGTTGCATGTACCTGATTCCTTCTCAAGGCAGACACTTGACTGCTACAGCCAATTACATTCAAGTCCACTACAGGAGGACCTCCCTCTTCAGGGATAATTATTAGACTTACACCAGTAATTCCACTCACCCGTGTGGTCTTCATTTTTCTTATGATAGCCATGAAAATCACTAACTCATGTACAGCTTCTTACTTAAGAGACAGGGAATACTCAAGAAATGTTATTAAAAACTGAATAGAAACATAATCGAACAAAGCATAAAACACTTATTTTATCTTCAATCATGTTTAAAGTCCAGTCATTATACCCCTCCAGTTCTGCCCTCTGACAGTTCCTCATCCAATTCCTCCTCCCCTGTCTTTAAGAGGATGTCCTCACCCCCACCTCACCCCACCCCACCCCACAAGACTTCTCCACTCGCTGGGCCCTCAAGTTTCTCTAGGTGCATCTTCTCTCACTGAGGCCAAACCAGGCAGTCCCCTGCTGTATATGTGTTGGAGGCCTCAGGCCAGCTGGTGTATGCTGCCTGTTTGGTGGTTCAGTGTCTGAGATCTTAGGGGTCTAAGTTAGTTGAGACTATTAGTCTTCTTATAGGGTTTCCCTCCTCCTCAGCTTCTTCCAGCTTCTCTCTAATTCAACCACAGGGCTCACCAGCTTCTGTCCATTGGTTGGATATAAATATCTGCATCTGACTCTTTCAACTGGTTGTTGGGTCTTTCGGAGAGCAGTCACGATAGAGCCCTGTCTGTGAGCACACCATAGCATCAGTAATAGTGTCAGGCCTTGGAGCCTCCCCTTAAGATGGGTGCCAATTTGGGCTGGTCTTGGACTTCCTTTTCCTCCATCTCTTCTTCATTTTTGTACCTGCAGTTCTTTGAGACAGGAACAATTCTGGGTCAAAGTTTTTGACTGTGGGATCGTAACCCTATCCCTCTACTTGATGCCCTGTCTTTCTACTGGAGGTGGATTCTACAAGTTCCCTCTCCCTAATATTGGCCATTTTATCTAAGGTTCCTCCTTTTAGTCCTTAGAGTCTCCCACCTCCTAGGTCTCTGGTACATTCTAGAGAGTCCCCCCACCTCCCACCTCTCAAGGTTGCATATTTCCACTCATTCTTCTGGCCCTGAGGGCTTCACTCTTGTTATCCCCTTCCCCAATACCTGATCATGTTCCCTTTCCCCCTCTCCTTCCCATTCCCCTCTTCCACCCTTGTCCCTCCCTCCCTCTGGCCCACATGATTGCTTTCTTCTCCCTCCCAAGTAGAATTGAAACAAGAAACCACTTTTTTCATATGGGTCACTGAGGCTTTTATTTTACATGTAGAACCACTGGAGAGTCTTGTTTGTGGCCACCCTAGAGATTACACAATACACTAGGTGGGAAGTAAGGTGGCAGAAACAGTGATGGGGACCAATCACATGATTAAAGTCTGGGATTTCCAGCAGGGCTCCAGGTGGTCAGACTTGGTTTCAGAAATCTAAGGAAGCAGTGACATGGGAAGGACAAATACTGGGCTGGCCTTGAGCTACCTCTGTAACATCAGGGACAGGAAGATTCTAAGCAGCTGGTGGCTCTAAGCATCTCCAGCCCATGTTTTACATGGTCAGGGGCTTCCTGAAGGACCTGTTGGCAACCTTGGCCTTGCTGCCCAGCTCTCCATCGATTCTAAGGATTTGATTGAATCTGACCAAGTCAGATCAGCAAGGGACATCATTCTTGCTCTGCCTAGTGCAGAGTTCCACCATGAGGTCAGTGATCAAATTATCCTGAGTCTCCTAAGAGTGATCACCATGGCACCCCTACCATTGAACTTGGCCAGCCTTCATGCCTGCATAGGCTCAGTCACAGAGCTGATATGGTTCACTTTGAACAGGAGGCAGTTGTAGGACTTCTTGGCCATAGTTTTGGCAATCTGCTTAGGGTTGGTTACTGTGAGATCACCCCCAACCACTTGGACGCCTGCACTGGCTATGAACTTCTGCCAAGCTTCCCAGTTGTTCCTGTCAAAGGTGATTCTATAGACATCACTGGATACTCCTGGATGAAGGATTTATACAGGCCAACTAGCCTCATGGTATGATACGCTGGAGTCATCAGAAGACTTGAAGTTCAGGTCATTCTTGACAGGTCTATAGAACTCAGAGGCAGCCACATCCATTCCAATGACAACCTGGTCAGTGTAGCTAGCCATATTCAACAGCTCTAGTCTTCTTTCTGCAGGATCTTAGGTACTAATGCACCCATATCACCCACATTGGTTTTATCTTCATTCTTCTAATATCTCTACTTGATGACATTCTTCAGGTTGTGGTAAATCTCTGCTCCAATGAGCACTGCTTCTAAGAAATAGGATATCCCACAGGGAGGATCATGAATTGTTGCATGGCCAGCTTGTTGGCAGCATGAAGTTCACTACTGATCACATTAAAAGCTGGGACCAGCATGATGACTTCCAGGTTGCCAACCAAGTCAGCGATATGATTGTAAAGGTGCACCTCATTTTCCATGGCAGCGGCATTGCAAACAGCCAAGGACACTCCCATGATCCCATTTGCACCAAATTTTGATTTATTTTCAGTGCACTCCATCTCAATCATCAATTTGTCTTTCTCTTGTTCCACAAAATTTAGTTGTTTTTGCTAATCAGAGCAGGTGCAATACTTTCATTGATGGGCTCAGTAGCCTTTGAGCTACCCTTCCCTGGGTAGTGATTCTTACCCGCCTAGAGTTCTATTATCTCAAAGACATGAGTGGAAGCACCACTAGGCACAGCAGATCAGAAGAGAACCATAGAGGTATAGAGATCAACCTTAACAGTGGAATTGCCAACAGAGTCAAAGATTTCTCTGGCATGGATCTTGAGAATAGACATGGTGAATTTCTGGCCATTGGATCTTCAAATAGGAAAGAAACAGGTTTCTATGGACACTGAACAGTGTTATGGAGAGACGTGCATGAGCTGCTCTCAAAAAAATCCCAGTTTGAATGGAGAGTTAGATGAAATTCATGACAGAAATAAAGTAAAAGTTAAAGTCATACAAAATCAGACACTCATAGTACGAGTGCTCTTTTTAGGGCTTTCAAAGGAGCAGAGTTAGAATGCATTCCTATTAAGTGTTAAAAGAATACAGATAACAGAGCAGGATGGATAAAACTGGGATGGAGAATGGAGCAAGGAATGACAACAACATGGAAGAGAAATGTTACCATATTAGATAAATTTAGGGTTGATAAATCTTTTAAATAATCTTAGGGTTGCTGTCTGTTTGTTTTAATTTTATGTAATCAGTCAGTGAATACTTATATAAATGATGACTAGAAAGATATAGAAATAATTTAATATGTCAGGAACTAATTATAGAAGAATTAATAGATGCACTTGACTATTATTGTTCATTGTAAAATCTAAAAATAGCCAATTTCTTAGATCTGAAATTACATGGTCACTGACATAATTGTTGAATGATTAATTCAATCCCCAAACTCTATGTATCTAATATTTTCCTCCCCCAATATATATCTAAGTCGATAAGTGCATTGATGCTATATGAATTTAATTTTTCCTGTAGGTTGGGGGTATCCTTGAAATTTTACAAAGTAAATACATAAAAATTTTAATGAATTTAACCTCAATGAGCTTCAAAAAATGTGACTAGTCACTTATTTAGTTTTTATTCTACTGATGTGGGTATCTAAAATTGCCCAAGTATTTCTAATAATAGACTTCATTGAAAATACTTATTTTTGTTATATATTTTAGTTTAATAATCTCTTCTTTCCTTAGCTTTCCATAACTTGTATGTAAGGATCAAAAGCAACACATTTATAAATAGGAGATAAGTGCTAAATTATATGTAAACCCACTGTAACCCAGATTAAAATTCACAGGCTTACTGTGGTCTGGGAATTCTGAGGGACAATGGTGTAGAGTTAAGTATTTAGTCTATAGATAAAATAAGTAATTAAACATGTGAACTAATAAAAATATGTGTCCTAGCATACTTTGTGCTAGGATAATCTCGAATAGTAGAAGCCTAGTACACCAATTAGTGATCAGACTGAAAAAAAGAATAGTGTTTTTAGTGTTACATTTTCACATCTTTGTAGTGTAGTTTCAGGAGATATTTTTGAATCTGACTAAAAAAACAACTACAGACATATGTCAGTCTAAAATAATAAAGTAATGTTATTTAACAAAACAAAAAGGAAGTAGGGCTAACACACATGTCAAAATATTGTCAACATGGATAAAATAAGAATATTGATTCACTTCTGAATTCCTTCTGGGTATTACTTGATATGTTATGCTTCAAAAATAGGTGAGTTTGCCAATGAGGGTTCTTTATTGTCTTGCTGTTCATCTTAGATAGGGGAGGCCCTTAGTTATTTTAGCCAATTTGAACTTGGAATAGAAGTTCTTTCTATAAATCCATCTGCAAAAGATTGGTAAGAGGACATTTTCTAGATTTTGTAGATACTTTTAGTTCAACAAGACTTCATTAAAATAAGTTGTAATGCCTTTTGTTTTAAAGCCAAACAATAGTAACAAACCATACTGCCCTGACAATCCTCTCATTAATTATCAGTGCCAACATGTTTTAGATGTTGCAATAATGTGTTACCTAAACTGTGCAAATGTCACAATCAATGCCACTTATTGAAAAAAAATATTTAGTGAGAGAATATTATCCAATGCATAAGTATGTAAAATTCCAATCAAAATGTTGTTTTGCATCAAATTCTAAAACCTGGCCTGTACTCAAGCAAGAATCGTGATGACATCTGTTATCCTTAAGAAACTTCATCCCTGCCCTAAATGAGAGAAACATTTCCATGTCTTTGAATCTAGGAACCAAAAGAGCAATTGTGGGAAGAAAAGAGAGAGTCATTTGTAAAGGACTCATCTGACATAGTTATCACTAATGAGTCATTTGTGGATGCCTTCATATAAAAAAATTATCAAAAATTTTGGTGAAGACCTACAATGTTATTTGGTGGCTGATATTATCTCTTATTGTGTTAATTAGAGACCAGGGGTGGAATGGCAAGTAAGTGAGTGTGTCATTACCTGGGTACTTGAAAAACCTTGGCTTTTCTTCATCTTACTTCTGTATCCTTTTTGGAGATGAATTCAGAGCAGTGTGTCATAATTTTTGTTTGGTTCATTTTAACAGATTATAAAAAGAGAAGGGTTGTCAGGGAGTACACCAGAGTGATTGACTACTCTATGCTAACTAAGCCAACAGGAGGGTACTCTACACAGAATTATTACTGGTGGCAAACTAATCAAGGAATCTACTCATTTTCTTTGCTTTTTTGAGACCGTGCCTATGTACCTGAGATTGTTCTTACACTCACAATCCTTTTTTGTCTATTCCTGGGTGCTAGAACCATGGACAAGTAAGCTATACCCAGCTTCACACATTTACCTGTAATGCTACTAGTGGTAGAATATTGACTGTGGGATCCAAGAACTGATAAACAAACAACAAACCTCATTTTCTTTTACTACTACTCAGGGGGTTAATGCTGCCAGAGGAGTGTAGGATCACAATACTGTTTTCTGGCATTTTTGTCACTTCCCAAGGAGACCAAGGGTTTTACTTTAGTTACTTTTCTATTGTGATAAACAACCATGACCAAGGCAACTTATAAAATAAATCATTTACTAGGGCTTATAATTCCAGAGAGTTAGAGCATGTGGTGGCAGAGTAAAGGCATGGCAGTTGAAACAGCTGAGAGCTCACATTTTAAAACAGGAAACAGGAGGCTAGAGACCAAGTATTCAAGCATATGAGCCTATGGGGGCCATTCACTGCAAGCTTATTTTCTGAAGTATGTTCAACTAGAATCTGAAATCATGGAAAACTTGATAGAAGATTAAGAAGTAACTAACTAGAATCCTTTTCTCTTGGAATGTTAGAAGAGGCTTACCAATGAGATCCAGAAAATTACTTCCAGTCCAGCAGAAGGCAAAGCTGTGTCACTCGGGGAAACTGAAGCTCATTTAAAAGGACAACATTCAGTGTCATATAAAATTATTATCTGCTATTGGAAATACAAAATGATAAGATCTTCATATTTTAGATTAATTGCCATGATCTTGGAATATCATTTGTCCATGGAAATTTTAAGTGTTGTTACTGAACAGTAAATACTTTGTTGTTGTCAGTGATATTTGATATTTTAAATCTTAAACCTTAAGTCATTTTCCATGAACATTCTGAAATGGCTGCAGACCTCAGTGTCTGTTTAGAGCAGTGGTTATCAATCTGTCTAATGCTATAACCCTTTAATACTGTTCTTCGCATTGTGGTGACCCCCAACCACAAAATCATGAATATAATTTGGATACTGTTAATAATAAAAATGTGAGATCTGATATCCAACCCCTGTGAAAGTGTCATTTGATGTCCCCTACCCCCGAGGCATTGCAACCCACAGGGTAAGAACAACTGGATTAGAGACTTCTCTATTATTCTTTGCTGTTAAAAACAAAATGCTACAGGATTTGGATAATATGGAAGAAAGGATCCCAGATATAAATGAACCACAAATATCAACAGAAGAGAAAACAAAGTAAGCAAAAAGACTAGGCTGTGCTGATGTAGTGAATGAGCTGAGAAGAAAAGGGTGCAGAAACTTTGGGACCTATTGCATAGACTCCTGAAAATTTGAGTATGTGGAGCTATTGACATTCTTTTGAGAAAGTTGTCAGGTTTAAATTCTTCACTCCAGTTCCTAAAGGTGGGAGCCTGACATTTCCAGCTTAAATGTTTTCCAGGGAGCAGACATCTTATCCTTACAAAGAAAGAAGATTGAGCCCTAGTCAACACATAGGAAATATTTTTCTTTTTCTTTTACTAAAGGAAGGGGCTTTTTGTATGTTTGTTTCTTTTTTTAAAACTTATTTTATTAGATATTTGCTTCATTTACATTTCAAATGCTATCCCGAATGTCCCCTATACCCTCCCCCCATCCTGTTCCCCTGCCCACCCACTCCCACTTCTTAGCCCTGGTGTTCCCCTGTATGGGGCATATAAAGTTTGCAAGACCAAAGGAAGGCTTTTAGTCCCTTAAAAATCACACCATGTAGGTAGCCACCTACACACGAATCATGGCCAATCCTCCGGTGAGGCCCTGGGGACTGGTTTTATTTTCCACTCCACCCTTGCTCTTTCTACCAGACCCCATAAGGTTGGTTTACTCCTTTACTTTCACAGGCTATTAATCCTGTGGAGCAGTGGATAGGGCACACACTCAAAGAGAAAATTTGGAGAAGGATGGCAAAAAAAGTGAAAAGGGCCAGAAGGATGTGATTATCTTGGACGTTAGTTTATTTTATGTAAGCTTGGAAGCTCATAACTTTCCTGTTAAAAAAAAATCCCCTCTTCTTGTCCAAATGCTCATGTCTGGTCTGAGACACAAGGTGAACATTCAGAAAATCGGAGGAAAATCCCCACAGCCGTGTCAGCACTGAGAACAGGAAACGCATACAGTTTTCCCACTGCAGTGTAACTTGTGATCACCTCATCGCTGCTACCAAGTAAAAATATGCAAACTTTAATGTGTAAAGTGAATTTTGTAGAATAGTGCTTTGTCCTCTAAAAGAAAAGAGTTGTAATACATAAACACAGAGTGGCAAACCCATAAGGCATTTTATAACTGTATTTGGGCTAACTAGTTTTAAATAGTTTCTTTGGTATTTCAGAGTTCCATTTAAAAGCCAGTTAACACTTTAACTAGTGTTTAAATCTTGGGTGCATATGAAAGTGCTTGAGTTCCATTATGAAGGAACTCTAAGTTAAACAACTAATGGAAGTTTATCTAATTGTGTATAAAAGATTATAGTATATGAGTGACATAAATCATTCTTACCATTAGATTATCATTTGCTCTTGATGCTCAATAAACTTACTTGAATCTGAGATTCAGATACATATAGCTGGACCTTGAAGGATAGACCAAATACCAATACATGTAGATGGACTAGAGATAGAGCAATTTAAACCAAATGATAGTCAAGAATGTGAAAAAAAAGAAAGGGACAATTTTCTAAACAACTTGACTCTGGGCTTTATGTTATTGCTTTTTACATTCAAAGTACATTCTCAAATTTGTGTGCACATTTAACTTGTTACAATGTGGATCCCTTCTTTTTTTTTTTAACTTCCAGGCAATTATTGTTCAATTCATCAGGAATATATACTTCAAACACACACTGTAGTTATCCTAGGAATCAGAGTTTTAGAGGCTTGACTAGTAAAATGGGAAAGAATAAAGATAGATTAGCAAAACAATGAAAAGTCTTAAAAACCAACTGGCCTTATCATTTTTATGAATACGTATAGAAGGCATCCTGGCCTTGGCTTACATATTTTTAGTTCTCACTACAGGCTTAAAAAGTCTTCAGGATTGTCCATTCTCAGTACAGTTGATATGTACTACTCTCCAAAATATAAAGTAATTGCAAACTGGTATGTCTAAGGCAATGGCGATGTGACTTGGCTTTATTCACTGGTGATGTGAGGCTGAGTGACCCTTTTCATGCTGTCTCCAAGTAATTGAGAGTACTTCTTTAGCCAACGAACAAGATACATTTTCTGTTGGAGAGGAAATAGCCCTCAAATCTCAGCAGAGACATTTAGACTCATCTACACTCATCTAAGTGAAGGATGGTAATGTTCACAATTACTCTGTCTGCCTGTGTGCCTCCTTCCTTTCTCATTAAGTACAACTGTAGGAGTCTCATGGAAGTTGTTGAAGCTTCGAGAAATGGCACCCTGGTAGAGCACATTTCCTTGTAATAAAATAAGCCTGGTGGAACATCTAGTAGCCCTAACAGAATTTAGTGAATTCCCTAGGAGAAATAACCACAGAATACTTTCCCCAAAGTATTTGCTTTCTACCATGTAGCAGTTACCAGACAGCTCTTCCAGGGAATTTGTGAGATATTTGACTTCAAAAAATTCAGAAATCAAAACCTGGAGATTTTTGGTACCTACTGATCAAAATCTGTAACAAATTGTTCAGCTCTCTTTACCGTAGGGTTTGTGATCACTCATTTACCATAATATTAAAAGTGGATGCTGACAGTCATCCATTGGATGGAGCATAGGGTCCCCAATGAAGGAGCTAGAGAAAGTACCCAAGGAGCTGAAGGGGTTTGCAGCCCCAATAGGAGGAAGAAAAATATGAACTAACCAGAAACCCCAGAGCTCCCTGGGACTAAACCACCAACCAAAGAGGACACATGGAGAGCCCTATCACTCCAGCTACATATGTAGCAGAGGATATCCTAGTCGGTCATCAATGGGAGGACAGGCCCTTGGTCCTGTGAAGGTTCTATGCCCAAGTACAGGGGAATGCCAGGCCCAGGAAGCAGGAGTGGGTGGGTTGTTGAACAGGGGGATTGGGGAGGGGATAAGGGGTTTTCTAAGGGGAAACCAGGAAAGGGGATAACATTTGAAATGTAAATAAAGAAAATATTTAATAAAAAAAGATTTTAAAGGTGTTTCCTATACAGATGCACACAGCTTTTCAGCCTCACATAGTTTGCAGGTACTTGTGCATGTGTGTGGGGGTTCTATTTTATCATAGCCTATTAGTATGCATCTAACCAGAACTCTAAAATAAATTGGTTTTTGAGCACAAAATTGCCTATAACTTGGGATTACGTGTTTTGTTTGTTTGTTTATTGTTGTTTGGTAAGTTAGTTTGTTTTAGTTGTTGATTTGCAAAACTCCATATCCCAAATAGCATTTCTATTGATAGTACATCTCAGCGATTACAACTAAATGTTTTAATTAACTTGTATTTTATAATTTGCATTCCTAAAATATAGACACACATTTTCACAGGAAGAAGAGTCTTACAGTATGACCTAACATATTCTCAGATAATAGCATCTTAAGTCTCACCAAAATGATAACGAAGCTTTCCATGATATTCATTTGAAGCAAGATTCACCTAAATAAACAAATACATAATATAACTGAAATAAGCATTCTCATGAAACATCATCAAATTTCAGCAAATCTTCATGATATATAAACAAAAGTATATAGTAATTCCTTTCAATGACTTTAGGAAATATTTACTGACCTACATACACTGGAAACTTACCACAGTAATTTGGGGTCTTTGCATCCTTTTCTCTCCCAACCCCCCTTTTGAAAAGTCTGACATAGTATTTCAAATAAATCTCTCATAGCATAATTGTACTCTAAGAGGCTCTAGTCAGGATCTGACTGAAACACATGCAAGCATTGGTCAGGACTCTAATGGAAGGGTAGGGGGAAGGATTGAAGTCTCTGAAGGGGATAGGAACCCCACAGGAAGACCAACAGAGTCAACTAATCTGGACATCTGGGAGCTCTAAGAGACTGACCCCCCCCCCCAACTGAAGAACACACGTGGGCTGGAACAAGGCCCCTGACACATACTTAGCAGACATGCAGCTCAGTCTCCATGTGGGCTTCCCAACAACTGGAGCAGACAATCTCCCTAAAGCTGTAGCCTGACTGTGGTAGCTGTTCCTTGTCTGGCCTCAGTGGGAGAGGATGCCCCTACTGTGGCAGAGACTTGAATGCCAGGGAGGAACACCCTCTCAGAGTAGGTAAGGGGAGTGGAGATGGGGGAGGGTTTCTGTAAGAGAGGACTGGGAATGAGCAGTGAGATAGATAGATAGATAGATGATAGATAGATAGATAGATAATAGATAGATAGATAGAGAGATAGATAGATAGATAGATGATAGATAGATAGATAGATAGATAGATAGATAGATAGATAGATAATAGATAGATAGATAGATAGATAGATAGATAGATAGAGACAGAGAGAGACACACAGAGAGAGTTAGATTATGTTCAGGTACCTGTACTAGTGTAGATTCAGTATATTTTCAGGACTGACCTCTTCCCTGGGGAAGACCACCTGTTCCACCCCCAACTTTTCTCAGTTGCCTGTATTTCTCTATGTAGGGTTGAAACTTCACAGGCTTTTCTCAATCTTGTTTGTCACGTGCATTGATGTTGTCCTTGTTTGGCTAATGCTTGGGTGTTCATGTTGATGAGACTTTATGAGTATAAATTCTGGCATTACTAGCAGAGACAATCTCACAGCAAGTTCCCTGATCTTCTGGCTCTTACAATATTTCATTACCCTCTTTTACAGTGTTCCCCAAGCCTTATATATGGAAATGTTTTGTAGATGGATCATAGGGACTGGGCTCAATACTCTGCATTTTGATAGGGTATGGTTTCTGTAGAGATCTCTGTCTGTGGCAAAGATGTTTCCTTAATGAGGGGTGAAGACTGCACTTCTTTGTGGGTTTGATGGCGAATGTTTACAGATTTTTGTGCAGGATTACGCTGGTTTAATAAGTTAGAAATTGTAGATTCTCCTCTAATGTATGATCCCCCTCTTTTATGCTTTAATTATCTATGATCATATCTTACAATACTGTATATTGACTTTTATTCTTTTCCACCAGATTTTAATATTGAAGAAGTGAAAAGCCACACACGTTTTTCCATTGTCTGTGTTCTATGACACTATTATTAAGGTAACCATTGATTACCATTCTATATAGTTTCTGATCTGTGAATATACATCTTTAAAGAGCTAACGTAGGAAAAATAATGAAACCCTTAAATAGAATTGAGCAGAATAAAAATGGAGAAGAAAATTAATATAGACATAAACTGGGGTAGAAAATGCAAAATGTAAACTGGGGAGGTAGTGAGAGTGCTCTTGCAGAAAATAATCACCTAACCTAAGTCACATTTATTGAGCACTTATTGGATACTAAATTTATTACCTATACTAGCAGAGTAAATTCTCATACTAACTCTCCACATATGATATAATGATTATTGTAATTTTTAATGTACATAATTTCAAGTTATATGGCATCTGTGCCTGACTTCATATTTTACTTAATACATTTTTCCTCCAAATCAAGCAGTTTTGTAAATGGCAGAGTTTCTTTATTTTCAAAGGCTAATCAATACTCAGCTATGTGCACGCACAGTCGATTATTTATATATTCATTGTTGATGGGTATATAGCTTGATTCTGTATGCTGTCTAAAAGGAATGATGGCAAAATAAACATGAGAGTGAAACAGTTTTGTTAAAATACTAATTTCATTTCTCTTAGCTATATAACACAGAGGAGGGATACAGAATCATGACAGTTCTATTTTAATACATATTAAAATATATTTATATGTATTGGAAACTGCAATCCTCTTTTTGTAGAGTGATGTCAATTTATATTCCCTCTAATAAGGGAGAAAAAAATCTCCTTTTCCTCTACATCTTCATTACCTTTAGAATTGTTGTAAAAGCTCTTTGTAATGGTTTGAGTAATATTTCATGTTACTTTATAATTTTCATTTCTCTGGTGATTTGTGGTGTTTGTGCCTCTTTTTACACCTCTATTCTGCCATCTAAATTTTTCTATCACTTAATTACAATCATCACATGTGAATGTATTTCAAAGATAATATTTGTTTTCAGAGTTGGTCAGTTTTGTTAATACCTCTTCAAATATCCATGCTATTTTTAACATTAATGTATAAAGATTAGAGTACCAAGTTCTATATATTCTTTTGAGAAATATCCAATCTTTAACATCTTCAAGCTGAATGCCTTTCACATAAAGTGAGACCCACATTTTTAGAGAAAACATGATATTTTACTTACCGGGAGATTTACTTACCAGGCAAAATAACAACAATAATTCCTTCAAGGGCTGAATCATGCACACTTCAAACCACATGGAGTTGATAATCCAAAGCAGGATGTTTCATAATTCTCTTTTCATTTTCATTCTTCCCACGTATCTTTAAAGTCGGTTAAATCCTTCTAGATTTCAGCAGCCTTGAGGCAATGCTCCAAGTCCCTAAGCTAAAATTTGTTTACCTCAAAAGAAGGGTCATGGGCCCAGCTGAGTCAGCCTTTGGGGGATTTGCTTCTCTGTTCTGAGGCTCTGCTCTCTTGTCTTGGATAATTAAGAGGTGACTAAATGGCCCATGTAAATGGAACTATTTAAAGAGAGGCTGGTTGCCCACTTATTTTCACAACATCTGGGAAGGATTTGAATCAAATCACTGGCCCCTAAACGATGCTTCAAGGACAAAAGCAATGCTAACTATATCCGAGTCATATGGGAAGCTTTGTGAATTGTCTAGCCTTACCTAAAACATTTTGAATCAAAATCTCTCAAAATCTCTAGAGGAAACACCTGGAAAGTTGTATTAATTTTTTTTTTTTTTTTTTTTTTGCTGTTGTTGTTTTAAAGAAAACGTTTTCCTCACATGGGTCTGAAGAGCCCTTATGTTTGGGAAATAGTGGTGGAAATCAGAGTTTCCAAAGACGTAACTAAGTTTAATTGTTAAAATACAGGTCCTGAGGGAGGGGCTGAGATTCTTCTGAATTTCTAACAGGCTCTCATACTTGTTGGCTTAGACACTTTTTGTAACAAAGTGCTGAATTATTTTCCAAGTTCCTTCTTGTTTTACTTTTCTGCACTTTTTAGAACATTGGTTTTCAACCTTCCTAACACTGTGACCCTTTAATATAGTTCCTCATGCTGTGGTGAGCCCTCAACCACAATATTTTTTTTGCTGCTACTTCATAACTGTAATTTTACTAATGTTATGGATCATAATATAAATATCTGCGTTTTCTTGTGGACTCAGACAAACCCTGTGAAAGGGTCATTTGATCTCCAAAGAGGATGTAACCTGTGGGTTGAGAACTGCTGTTATAGAACCTGTAGCATACTAATCCCCGTTCAAATCAAAATTCTATTAAGACTGATGTATTTTATGCATGTGCTTCATTTTTTATTTTACCTTTATATGATGGATTTTGATCATACACACATACACAACTCCATCCAGCCTTCTCCAGGCCTCCCTGATACGCTCCCCACAACTTTGTCATCTTCTGTTTTGTTTTGCGTTTTTAAATAATATACTGAGTCCATAGCAATCTGCTCCCACTGGAGGGTGGGAAACCTACCAGGAGTCATACCAACAAAGAAAAATAATTTCTCTCCCCCTAGCAGTTATCAACTGCCAGTAACTCCTCATCTAGGGATACTGCCTTGTTCATACTGGAATTTTGATTGGATTAATCTTGAGCATGTGAACCTAGCTCCATATAAATTCATGACTGCAAAAAGAATCTCAATTCACATATAGGATACCCTCCATATGGGTTATTTGTAAGGGAGTCTCCAGAGAAACACCCCCTCAAAGAAAATACAAGTCAGGCTACTGCTATTGTTTGTGGTTGCCCACTGCAATTAGATGGTCATATCCTATTATTGCTGAAGATACCACATATTTTGGTTGTAATACATATAAGAATTAATTTTAAACTGACTTGGAAACTTCCTCCTGGCTAGCCAGCTTTTATTGTGAGGGTGATACTATTAGTCCTCTGGAAGAAGAAGAAGACGTTAATAGTCTTCTCCATGTTATAAAACTACCGATGGGGTAGGGAAGACATGCACTACGGTGCAAGAGTGGCACAAAGATTGGAGAGATAAACAACTACATTCTGATTGGGTTTAAGGTCTGTTCCACAGAAGGAAATTTGTGAGTGACAGTGTAAACTTTACCAAAAGCTTATGGTTAGAAAGGCCATCAGCCCTAGAGGGGAATCTACTGTGTTGTTTTGCTAAAACATGATCATATGGAAATGCTTTCTAAATATTTGTTTGTACCCACAGCTCTGTGATGCTCTCAACCTTGGTCAGAAAAGCCTCTTTTTGCAGTGGGAAGCAATTAATGCAAAGACTCATTACTGACCGAAATGCTAAGACTAAGTGACTATGACTTCTTAGCCCTAAGCAAGATATCTATACCACCCAAAAAGTGAGGCTCAAGGAATATCAAGGAAAAGAAGAGTAAAGAATTTAAGACCTAGATGATGGGGAAGAATTTTGTGAAATGTTATCTTTTGGATATGATGTGACCATTAAACACTGGTTTTTCTTATTTAAAAATGCTAGGTGTAATGAGCTTATTTTCTTTTACTTGCAGGTTTGCCTTTCATTCTCTCTCTCTTCTTTAATGCAGATCTGAAAAAGTCTTGGAAAAAAAAAACATCAAAATAAGTCATCTTCAAACAGTGGCAGGGCCAGCCTGCATTGAAGCAAATCTTTCTTCTCTGTGTGCCAGACATCTCTCCCCAAAAGAACATGAAATGTCCTTCCAAACACCTGTAAAATCATAACCACCATATGGGAATTTGAGAAGCTAATGTATGACATAGTTATGAATCAAGTGAAAAATATCCAATTTCCATGATGTCCTGGCCTGGAAGACCTTACCACAAAATAAACAAGAGGAGAACATTTTAACAACTTTTCATGTGTGCTTGCACAATGGATTTCTGTGATTATGTATACAAATCTGAGGCATAAATACAGCCAAGTTTCTTTTAATTTCCCAAATCATGTGTAGAGGCTAACAATTGTGGCAAAAGTTTGTTTTATACTCTGTCTCTCTGAACCACTGACTTGTGGACAGTACAGAAGTTACTTGTGGAATTAGATTTTGAATGACCAGTAGGCAAAGAAAATTTCTCTGGAAGTAATCATGACTGATAATTTTACATGTAACAAGACAGATGGAGACAATACAGATTTTCGGTACTTCATTTATGCAGTGACATACACTGTTATTCTTGTGCCAGGTCTCATAGGGAACATATTAGCCTTATGGGTATTTTACGGTTATATGAAAGAAACCAAAAGGGCTGTGGTATTTATGATAAACCTAGCCATTGCTGACTTATTACAGATTCTCTCTCTGCCACTGAGGATCTTTTACTACTTGAACCATGACTGGCCATTTGGTCCTGGTCTCTGCATGTTTTGTTTCTACCTGAAATATGTTAACATGTATGCCAGCATCTACTTCTTGGTCTGCATCAGTGTTCGAAGATTTTGGTTTCTCATGTACCCCTTTCGTTTCAATGACTGCAAACAGAAATATGACTTGTATATCAGCATTATTGGCTGGCTGATCATCTGCCTTGCCTGCCTGCTCTTTCCTCTCCTCAGAACCAATGATGATACACCAGGTAACAGAACCAAATGCTTCGTGGATCTTCCTATCAGGAATGTCAATCTGGCACAATCTGTTGCCATGATAACTATTGGAGAGGTGGTTGGGTTTGTTACTCCTCTTATGATTGTTTTATATTGTACCTGGAAGACAGCTTTGTCATTACAAAATAAATATCCCATTTCTCAACATCTTGGAGAGAAAAAGAAAGCCCTGAAGATGATTCTGACGTGTGCAGGGGTGTTTCTAATTTGCTTTGTACCTTATCACTTCAGCTTTCCTTTAGATTTCCTAGTTAAGTCCAATGAAATTAAGAGTTGCTTTGCCAGAAGAGTGATTTTAATATTTCATTCTGTGGCCCTGTGTCTGGCAAGTCTGAACTCCTGTCTTGACCCAGTTATATATTATTTTACCACTAATGAGTTCAGAAGACGTCTTTCAAGACAAGATTTGCCTGATAACATTCAACTCCATACAAAATCATACAAAATTGTGAGTAACCATGCTACTTCTCCTGTGGAAGCTGAACTATGCTAAATAAAACCCAGAACTGAACTTGGCCTGGAGTGCAAATACCAGAACACATTTGCAGTACCCCATCAAGACAATATTCACAGGAAGTATTCATAACCTTTCAGTGTGCTCTATATTACTTACATGGGGAATGCACATATTTATGACAATACCTGTTTAGAATATTGTATCTCAATATCATTGCTGGTGACATGTCCATGCGGTAATGTTGGACCAAGTCTTTAAGACTTAAGTGGTAAAATTTTGATAATATTGCACACATATTCTCTCAGCTAGAGTCATCAGCTTTATCTGTGAACCTAAGTCACAAAAATCAATTACTAACTCAAGCCCATTTTAAGCACTGAGTTTTCTTACCACAGATGCTGAATCTATGTTCAAAAAGTGTGCAATTGTCCATTTGTAGTAGTGATCATAGTTTGCATTCCAACAATATATTTGGTTGTTTTTAAAGTGGGGTGGGCAAAACTTTATGTATACATAGTTTTAGAAAAATAGGGTAATTGTTATTTCCCAAGTGTGATTACATTCAAGGATTTGAAAGTCCAATGCTTTATTTCTTCAGATAGTTTCAATATGAAACATCATCTGTCACATTACTTGTTGAATGAAGTCCTGAAATCAGTCTTTGGTACACTTAAACTAAGAACAACAAGCATTCATGACACATGGTAATCCTCTGTAATTGTATAAAATGCTACATTGAATATTCCCAGGGTAGGTAGTTTTCTACAGTTAAGCCAACATGAGTCAGATGGCCTTTATGCTTTAGAGAAAGGAAAGAGGTGAGAACCACAATTATGGCTCTCTGAAACTAGGTCCAAAGAAGACCTTCAGGTATGTATGAACCTGCCTAGGAGAGGGATAGCATTTCATCATAATTTAGAAGTACATTGAAGCAATCTGATAGGTTATTAATGCATTTACTGAGCCTATGAAAGAAGCAGTGCACCAATTAGTCACTAAGCTTGGGCAGAGTGAAAATATGAACCAAAGTGAAGTATAAGTCTTAAAAAGCACTATTGTCCTTCAAATATTCTCCAAGGTAAGTGGTGCCTATTAAGGCATCTATACAAGTCAGAGTATGACATAAAGACACTGGTCATGTGGACTTTTAAATCTGCACTTTTTCAGTTAAGTTATATGATTATTAAGCCTACAAAGATTACCTCTCAGAAACTGTTGGAAGCAATTCTTTCACCTTTTGAGAAAAGTGTGGATCATTCCAGCAGCCATATACACCCTTACAAAAGCAATGTCTACTATCTGTTTGGTACTACTGAGCAGGAAAAACTCGGGTATGTGGCTGTAAGCACTGGAATATTCTGAAGCATGATATACATTGTAAACAAGATTACTTTCATGAATAGTTGAATAAGAGAATGGGGAGAAAACACTCTTCTTTACATTGAGAAAATAAAGAAATCAAGCAAGAAATATATACGTATATGTATGTATGTATACATATAAATATGTGTATACATACATACATACATACAGGTTTAGGCATATAGTTAATGATACTATATGTTTTAGGGTAAACTCATTAAATGGACATGGATTTTAGCTTCTAATACTAGTGGGAAACCTCTAAAGTTTTGTCTGAGTAAGTAACAAAAATGTAGTGCTTATGTATGTACAGTTTATGAAAATAATAATGTATTACAAAAAATGAGTTTGTGCTGCTAGCAACAGTCTATTTATATATATCCTAGTTATTCCTTGTGATGTACATATATTTTGATGTATTAAATAAGTGTTAAATTTTGTTTTCAAAAAAAAGAAACTATAAATGTGTGTGGTCTATTTATTTTAAAGTGATTTCTGTTTGGTTGTAATTTTGTATCATAATGAGATTACAAGTAATCATTTGTGAAACTATGAAACAAATGTGGGTGCTTGAAATAATACTCACACTTAAAATATCTATGCTTATTATTTTTTTGTAGCATGTGTTACACTTTTTAAAGTCACTTTGGGAGATCACTGTTGGAACTTTTTCAAACATTGATTTCACTATACTCATACCATTATTTAAAGGAGAGGAAATACTTCTAGGATATTATTGACCACTGAGATTACAGCTCATTTGTTAGATATTCCTTCTCCATCATTTACTGATAAGTCAAATGTATAATGATTTTATGCTATTTATCTACCCAGATCTGTCTATCTGGGTTTATATTCAGCATCTGAATACTGAATCAGAATAATTTTCCTGATTCTTCATCTTCCTCATCAATACATTTGAATTTTGCTCCATCCCCTTCTCCTTCTGATTAACTTATTCATAATAAGGTGCTAATTATAATGTTAACTTCATATTAATTTACCAAGACATATCTGAAGTTCATACCTTACAAATAGGCATTAACACGAAGTGCAGAAATTCAAATGGAGCAATTGCAGACACAGGGAGATGTGGTGGAGGGGAAGACACTATAAAGAAATTGAGTTTTAAAGCAATCCTTTCAAATAATGCATTACAAATGGCCATCAACTTTGGTTGCCATTGTGAGAATGCTAAATTCCAAGAAATAACTGTAAACATGGGCATACATTTTCCAGAGTTTTGCTTGAGATTTTTCTTCTACCCTATCTCTCTTCTAGCACTGGACTTAGTTTTCAGGAAAAAAAAAACAAAACAGATAAACAAACAAACAACAACAGCAACAAAGCAACTAATGTTGGAGAAAAATAGTGCTTCGGCTACTACCAAGCAGCTGCCTCTTTACTGAGGTTCTACTCTGCTTGGAAAGTCTTTTCCTCAGATCGCTTATTTATCATTTTGAGTTCTATAAGATTGAATACAACAACAATCTGAATGATGGCAGTATATATAAGTAAAGATAAATCATCTCATATTTCTTTTATAAAGTTGTTAAATTTTAGTCTTAAAATTAAGCAAATTATTTTAATAAGAAAATTTGAATATAGATTGTTTTAATGCTAATAAATTGTCTTTATTGTTGCTTTTATTATTTTAATGACATTGCTTATATGTTATATGTTATCATTGACATATAATAAAACAGCAAATCCTATTAATCAGTAGTTTATGAAGAGGAGCCGTTTGCCCTACGAATAACAGACCAAGTTGCCATGCTCTATAGGGATTCATCAGTGGAACTCTGCACAATTTAATTTTTGTGCCACCTTTTGGGTTAACTTCCAAGATACTGTGAAATATTGTTATTGGAGTTTATTTACAGCTCTTATTTATCATATGAATTTTAATAATAATGTTTATCTCTGTATGTAATTAAATGGATGTTTTCTGACTCTGGATGTCAATGTGTGATTAGTTCTTTTACCAAATGATAGATTTAAGGACTGTTAGTGGAATCACATACATGGATTTATGTTTCTTAGAGTCTATTATTCCCTTTAATCTACTGGAATGGTGGATTCCATTCTCAAAGACCAAGATGAGTTGTCCCCTCTATGTTATTATACCTCAGGTCTCCTCTAGGCCTAACATTTTTTTTTTTTTTTGCTTACTTTAGCAGTTTGCTGTTCATCTTGTTTATTTCCCTAGATTGTTTTTGAAGCCTAAGTAGCTTCAATCATAACCAAATAATTATAAATTACACATCTTAATGGTTGCAGAAAGACACTCTAAGGATGTGCTAAAAAAAAGGATTTTTTTCTGTTTTTTATTTTTTTAAGTGAAACATCTGATGCTTGGGTAGATCTGAAAAAATAATGAAATTATAAATACATAACCTGCGTCATGCTTCAAGTCCCCTCAAACCACTTTGAAAACTTTCCTGTGATTCTGTGAAACCATACAAGAAGCAAATTCACTACCTTCAAAACCATATTCTCAGGTAATGGTTGGCAGAAAGGTAAGAGATAAACTTGTAAAAAATGTGATTGTTTAAAATGACATGTTCCTTGGTTTGGAAAGATGTGGTCTGTGTGGACAGGGAAGAGACTATTTGAGCAAACTTTTCTTGAACTTTACAGACCATTTCTTCAATAGGGCCTATTTAGCTTTAACTACTATTTAATTTTGCAAAAACCATCATCTTCTTTACTGTTGACTATATTCATTTCTTCCTACTCTTAACATCTGATTCATCTATAGATACAAGCCACACTCAAGTCCTTGTTCCTACCTTCTTATGCATATTCACTGTTTCATAGGTAGGATGGTCTTTATACTTGGCCATCTAATCCCAGTATCTTTTTGTTTTTTTGTAGAGGCTTTCCCGTTTGATACTGGGACTTGATAGTATAGTATAAGATTTCAGATCTTTACCATGTTTCTATATTCAAAATTTATAAGAGTATGAGAACTAAAATTAAGTCAAGAGAATCAAAAGTAAAAGTTTGAAAAATATATTGTCCAGGCTGTGAGTTTAGCGAGCATGAACATAATGAATTCAGTTGTACTATAAACTTCCCATCCAGTCTTGAAAAATGTAAAGGATTTAATAATAGACAAAATTATATGAATCACATTACTGTTCTATTTGCTTATAAACAATAAAATTACTATATCACTGCAAGGAAATGATTAGAATTAGAAAAGATCATGCTATGGCAAAGGAGGTACACTCATAAAATACCGCATGTTCTAACATATGTAGGGTTTAGACAAAAAGTAAATGAAAGTAAAAATAGAACTATTGGGGGTGTTGGATTGTAAGGGACAGGGAAAGAGGAACAAAAGTACTATTATACATATTAAAAACAATAAGGTTCTTTAAAAGAAGCAAACACTCTGACATGACATTTTCAGACAAGGAACCTCCAAAGATGCCATTGAGTTAATTTTCTGTTGGCAAGTGCACAGCTGAGTAGGCAGACTAAGAGTAGATTATATCGTTGGTGAGATGCCCTATTAATTGGAGATTGGTTGTGGGTTAGGGATGGGGGCACTTATCCACCTCTATTTAATCCTTCAAACTCTATCTGGTGCAGGCCCCTACAATACCTGTTTATACTGCCTCAATTTCTGTAAGTTCTTATGCATATCTACCATATTAATTTAGAGGGCCTTGTTTTCTTGGTGTCCTTTGGCTCTCAAACTTTTTATGTCTCCTTTTCTGAGAGGTTTTCTGAGACCTGAGGGAAGGGGTTTGGTAGAGACATTCTCTTTAAGGCTGAGCGTTCCAAGGTCACTCCTCTCCATAATCTCTAGCTGTGGGTCTCTTCATTTATTTCCATCTGCTCTAAGGTAAAACTTCTCTTATGATGACTGAGCAAAAACTGATATATGAATATAGCAAAATGTCATTACAAGACATTTGTGACATTATTATTAACTGTTTGTAGACCACAGGCATCTGTACTATCTACCCCCAGTTTGTTTGCAACCTAATCAGTGTCTAGTATGTTTCTATCTTGTAGAGTTCACCTTAAGTCAAATCTGATGTTGGTTGGTTACTGCCATGTGATTTTTTGCATCATTTCATTAGCCTATCTTACAGGAAGGCACAACTGTAGATCAAAGTGTTTGTGGCTGGGTTGGTGTTTATATTTCTACTTGGGTAGCATATAGACTTCCATCTTGTATCAAAGATGCAAGTACATAGAGATGAAGGATCAATGTAGACACCAGTTCGACTTCGCCATGTTCAATGAATTGTATAGGTAACTTTGCTGTCAGTTTGTGGAAAGCTACTTATAGTCTTTTCAAAAACCTATATTCTTTGGGGGTTCATAGAACTCCTTTGGCCAACAACTCAATCAGGTATAACCCAACCCCAGAATTTGAAGCTTCATTTGGTAATAAGAGATGGCCCATTTGGGCCCCGTCTCCCTCATTATTTGTTGATTTATTTAGATCCTCTTTATATAAGAATTTATTTTAGGAAGCTACTGTAGTATGTTTCCATACTACTCCTTAAATGGCCCTTAATTTTAATTGTTTCTCCCATATTTCCTCCTTCATCACACTTTCCCCTCCACCTTCACACCTGGTACTCCCATTCCAGCATCCTCTATCCATTCATAACTATCTATTATATTCCTTTTCATCAGGAGATCTCTCTGCCCACACCTAGTCCCTTGGTCTTTATATAACATTTGTGGTTCTATGGACTGTAAGTTGCTGATCATTAAATTAAGAGCTAAACTCCACATGGAAGTAATTTACTCAGGTTGATTTTTTTTTATGGTTCCATTCACTTACCTGTGAATTTCATGATATCATTTTAAAAAAAGAGTTCAGTAATACTCCATTGTATAAATTTGCCACATTATAAGTTACATATATAAGTTACTGTTATGGCATCTCTCCATTATTATTATTATTAGTTATGTAAGCACTTATTGCTATAAACTTGTATCTTATAAACACTTTCATTGTGTCCCATATGATTAAGTTTGGCTATGATCATATTGCTGAAGTGTATAGTATGTAGGTTTTTCTATCCCGCTTTAAGCTCCAGATGAACCTTGGTGCTAGCTCATGCACAGAGAATATTAGATTCAGGGACGAAAAATGCAGATATACACATTGCTCAATTTGAACCTGCCTTCTTGACTCAATTGTTGGGCACTTTTAATCTACTGCAGCTAGCATGCCCATCCCAATACTCTTAGCTCAGTACCCTAAATCTGCCCTCAACATAGTTATGTTTCTAACCTCCCACTTGGAGAAGCAGCCTATGTTTGCTCCACCCAAGATTTCACATGGCTGGTCATCTTTTCTCCCTCCAACGCATGACAAAATATCCCTTCCTTTCCTGCCTTCCTTAGCCTGCTTCCAGGGACCTGGAAGTCCTGCCTCTTTCCTTCTGCCCAGTAATTGGTCCCTGGCATTTTTATTTATAGATCAAGAACTAATTTGGAAACAGGACCTTAGCATTAGAATCACTCTCTACAAAAGTGACATAGACATCCCATATACAGTCACTAAATCCAGACACACTATTGTGGATGCCAACAAGTGCTTGCTGACAGGAGCCTGATATAGCTGTCTCTTGAGAGACTCTGCCAGTGCCTGACAAATACAGAAGTGGATGCTCACAGACATTCATTGGACAGAGAACAGGGTCCCCAATGGAGAAGTTAGAGAAAGGACTGAAGGAGTTGAAGGGGTTGGTAGCCCCATAGGAGGAACAACAATATGAACCAACCAGTAACCCCAGAGCGCCCAGGGACTAAACCACCAATCAAAGAGTACACATGGAGGACCCATGGCTCCAACTGCATTTGTAGTAGAGGATGGCCTTGTCAGTCATCAATGGGAAGAGAGACCCTTGATCCTGTGAAAGCCCTATGTCCCAATATAGGGAAATGCCAGGGCCAGGAAGTGGGAGTGGGTTCTTTAGTGAGCAGGGGGAGGGGGAAGGGAATAGGGGGTTTTCAGAGGGCAAACCAGGAAAGGGGATAGCATTTGAAATATAAATAGAGAAAAATATGTAATAATAATTTAAAAAAGAAATCAAGTTGTACCTGATCGGGAAGCTACTTTCATAATGTCTAGCGTTCATAATTTTGGAAAGTGCTTTTCAGAAAAAAATACAATAGTGATGTTGCTCAGATTAAAACACTATAGTCTACAATGTGAACTCATGAGGAAAGAGGTGTCCACTAGTCCAATAGTACCACAACTGTTTTGGGCATTACCAATTTCTTGCTAATTGGATTGAAGTCCCATATTGCAGGAGGAATTTAATGACTAGTACAATATACCTGGATATGAAAACCCTGGCTAAAGAAATTATAGGACTTAGGGGACAACAAAATCCTATCACTTAGATAAATTAATGTGCATCAAGAGCCTTCTAAACATACATGTTTATAACCATAGTCCACTCACAGCCTTCATCATAGAAGCTTTTTTTTTTAAACAATAAATCATGATGAATGTAGAAACTTTTGTCTCCTCAGGGAACTGAGAAAAAAGGACTGTTCAATGGTTAGCTCTTAATAGGACATTTATAACACCCTTTTAAAGGTCCAGGAAATATAATGGAAGAGGTGACAAAAGAATACCAAATCTAGAAAATAGAATGCCTGCAAAATGCTGTCTTTTGGGTGTGACATAGCCATTGTAATCATGAACTCACAGAAGATGTAGTTACATGTATAGACCTGCACAAGACTGGGCTTGTCAAAAGTTAGTCATAGATGGAGGAGAGGCTCATGTGACCCTACCTTTCACACTGAACTACTGGCTACTGATTGTAGAGGTGGGGTTAGCATATTTAGATGTGTGCCCACTAGTGAGCCCATCAGGCTCAGTTTTATAGCTCTATACCCACGATCACACAGACATCCTTGGTTAAACTCACTGTTTTAAAAAGCAAAAAAAAATTGTATCTTGGGTATTCTAAGTTTCTGGGCTAATATCCACTTATCAGTGAGTGCATGTCATTTGAGTTCTTTTGTGACTGGGTTACCTCACTCAGGATGATACCATCCATATCCATCCATTTTGCTAAAAATTTCATAAATTCATTGTTTTTTATTAGCTGAGTAGTACTCCATTGTGTAAATGTACCACATTTTCTGTATCCATTCCTCTGTTGAGAGACATCTGGGTTCTTTCCAGCTTCTGGCTAGTATAAATAAGACTGCTATGAACATAGTGGAGCATGTGTTCTTATTACCAGTTGGAACATCTTCTGGATATATGCCCAGGAGAGGTATTGCTGGGTCCTCCGGTAATACTATGTCCAATTTTCTGAGGAATCGCCAGACTGATTTCCAGAGTGGTTTTACAAG
>NC_034613.1:92918225-92921729 GCF_900095145.1 Mus pahari
CATTTCAAATGCTGTCCCCAATGCCCTCTATACCCTCCCCCTGCCCTGCTCCCCTACCCACCCACTCCCACTTCTTGGCCCTGGCCTTCCCCTGTGCTGGGGCATATAAAGTTTATAAGACCAAGGGGCCTCTCTTTCCAATGATGGNCAAATAGGCCATCTTCTGCTACATATACAGCTAGAGACATGAGCTCTGGGGGTACTGGCTAGTTCATATCGTTGTTCCTCCTATAGGGTTGCAGACCCCTTTAGCTTCTTGGGTCCTTTCTCTAGCTCCTTCATTAGGAGCCCTGTGTTCCATCCAATAGAGGACTATGAGCATCCACTTCTGTGTTTGCCAGGCATTGGCATAGACTCACAAGAGAGAGCTATGTCAGGGTAAGGTACATCTTTTAATAAAGTAATTTTTCTTGACCTCACTAACTCAACAAAGTAATTTTTGCTGTCTGAAATTTACAAGCTATCTGAATTTGCACTTTTGAAAAGAAAATTGCAATTTTTAACAAATAAATGAAAAAAATGCCCACCATAATTATTGATCAGGAAAAATAAACTGAATCCATAACATGATAACATTTTACTCATGGTAGAATGTATTTTTAAAATGAAAAGCTAGTATGGAATGCATGAAAAAAATGAACTGTTATAAATGGTTAGTGAGAATATAATTTAGTATATCATTAAGAAGAATAGTACAGAAGTTCCTCAAAGAATACACATAGTAGCACTACCATATCATCCAATGATTTTTCATGAGCACACACACAATCACACACACACACCAACACACACAAACACCACCAACATCAAAATAGCAGAAATTAAAAATCATTGGTCATCAATATGCATGTCTACACACACACACACACACACACACACACACACACACACACATATATATTTTCCCCAAAGAAGAATGTATGCCTATGTGTTTACAACATGGTTTACAATTTCTACAGTATTAACTTAGGTGTACAATAACAGATGAATGGATAAAGAAAATGTAGTACCAGTGCACATATGGAACTTTCTTTGAGAAGCCTGAACTTACACTCTTAATTTGTTTTGCTTTCTTCTAAGAACCTATTAATTCCTGGCTTAACTTTTGGTCTTAAGTTTACATTAGTATAACTTTGAACATTATTTCCAGCTCTGCTTCATTATACCTACTAGTTATGAAATTCCTTTCAGTGTCAAAACCATGAATCATCATTTGGCTTGTGTTTAAGTCTCTAAAATTCTAAGAGAACATCTTATGCTGCTGAGGGTGGCAGTGTGGAGCCATGTTTCTGTCCTCTCACTACTGACATGTAATTTCATTGAGATTAGACATTGTGAATTTTTTCTTTGTGTTTTACATTTCAATGAATAATCAAAGTCCCCACATGAATGTTAGGATTGTATTTTTGTAGATTTGTTTGTTTGTTTGAAAAAATATAAGTGTAATTTTGACCAATGTTAGATGGATTCCCTAGTCACATTTGAAAATATAGCCATTTCACTGTTTTAACTCTAGCATTATGTTGGAGGTTGTTCAATGTTCTACTGTTTCTACAGTTTCTTCTTTCATTGTCTTAAATAAGTAATTGTATAGGCTGTTCATCTCTCTGTTTAGATTATTTCTTGGATTTTTGTTGTTTTTGTTTATTGGGTTTTTTCCTGTTGAGAATGTTAGAGAAAGAGCTAAATATGATTAAATGAGCCCAGTAGAGACCTTGTCCACAGAGAAACATCCAGGAGAATCTAATCAACTTCTCCTCAGCTGTACTGAATTTCTTATACTGGACCAGGGTCACTGGTAACTCTCAGGGACCTCCCCATACATGACAGGAATATCTAGCTGGTGGGAGAATCAAACAGGGATGAGCACATCACAGGCATAGACATGGCTATAGGTGTGCAGGTTATGTAGAAAGAGGAAGAAGGGAACCACATGAGCCAGAATCTCTTCAACAATGCACTATAGTGAATGGCCTCAAAGGAACTATAGACAGGCAACACCACAGGAGCACAAGGACTGTGCTGAATGGTCTGGTCTTCCTAAGGAGTGGGAATACATTTAGGATATGGGGAGAGAATATCCAAGGACTGATGTAAACACAAGTGGCCAAGCCTTCCACAATCCCTTCCGAACCTCAGTGAACATCAGTTGTAGAAAGCTCTGTAATGGAAAATATGATCAGAGATTATGTTATAACTAGAATTATGATTAGTTTGGCTAGTGTTTTTTTTCCATCTTCTTTTTTCCATCAGCTTTCTATCATCTGACATTGTGGATATGGTTAACTATACATGTGTATTTTTTCATCATTAGCATATAGAAGTTTGGGGAAATGTGGGTGTAAATTATTCAGAATGATATAAATGAGAGCTAAAGGCAATTATAGGTCTTGTTCACATTCATTTACACAGTTTTATTAGTCCCACTGGATACATTCATGCATGGGCAGTTTCATTTGGAAAGTCTATGAGATTGATTATTGCCAGTCATCTATACATTTCCTTACAGACATGGTCCATGATTACATTGCTGGCAGTTAGGAAGCATAAAAAGAATGGGAGGCAACAAAAAAGAAACAGGCAATGGGTGATTCAGAACAGTTACCACTGAAAAGAAATTTGTTTGTTTTTGCAAGGCCTTGTTGAGTCTTACTAAGCTAATTAACAGGGTTTAAGAAGAATGCATAGAAAAGGACATGATCTCTTCATACTGTGGAGAAAAAGAAATGTGAACATTACTGCTTTGTGTTAAAGCTAAGGGGAAAAAAGCTATCTGCTTTCTTAAGGTTATCAATGAGGGATCGATGTTCAACACAACTGGCAATGATATTTTACCAACAGCAAAAGCCATAAGATTACTATAAGTAGTTATGGAAATTGTGAATACTTCTCAAATATCACTGCTAAGTGCAACATAGTTCCTGCTTAATGTCACTGAAACCACATTACAATAAAGAAAGTCTATGATGCTCATGTGTAGCTCCTCTCAGAGTCCTGCGGCTTACCCTCTTCTGAAGAAAGAGACAAAACACTCATGACAGAGGTACCAACCAAAGTCAAGCGTCTGAAAGAACAACTTAATATTTGAAACTTTATAGTGTCAATCATCACGTACAAAATACAGCATTGTGGACCAGTTCTACTGACTTGCATCTGTCTCCTTTAGTTAGGTAAAAATTGTAACAATAATTCCTGCAGAAATATTTATTATTAGCTGTTTAAAACTTGTCTGGTTTCAAAGCCAATGAAGGAATTAAAAATTGAATTAGCACTGCAAAATATGCATCTATAAAACCATTAGTTATATGATGTCAGGATAGTATGTGTTCAAGATTGGCTGAGTGACTATAGAAATGTAAATGGGAGTAGCAATTACTGGAGAAAATAAATTAATGATTGCTTTTTGCCATAAAACCTTATCTTAGGCTTTCTGGAGGACAAGGCAAAAGACAAAATCCTTGTGAATTCTATAGCTCTTTTCTTCAGTGTGTGCCTGTGTGTGTG
>NC_034613.1:92921771-92931232 GCF_900095145.1 Mus pahari
GAGAGAGAGAGAGAGAGAGAGAGAGAGAGAGAGAGAGAGAGGGGTCTATGTCTATGTGTATGAGTGCAGGTGAGTTGGTCTGTATGGAGGACACCACTATACTCTAGGCTTCTTCCTCCATTGCCCATCATTTTATTTTTCTTTTTGTGTGTGTTCAATTTTTATTGGTTATTTTATTTATTTACATTTCAAATGTTATCCCCCTTACAGGTTTCCCCTCCACAAACCCTCTATCCCATTCCCCATCCCCCTGCTTCTATGAGGTTTGTTTGTTTGTTTGTTTGTTGGGAAGGGAGTGTGTTCCTCTTATTCTTAGTTTTTGTGTTTTGTGAAGGACTTTCAGCCTTTGTTATTTTTTTAGGAATGGCCCTAAATCTAATTTTGGTCAATGAATTTATTTGTTTTTGTTTTTTTTCTATCCCTATGATACAATGCTTAACTCAGGGATGGTCACATTAATAAGTCAAGCTACTGTGATAAATATTGATATTTTGGGGGATATTTTCTGAATTTACATTTGGACAAATAGGAAAATGAAGTTTATGAGGGGAAACAATGGGAACTCGAAATTGTATAATAGTAAAAAATGGCAGTATGGTTATGAAATTCAAAACATGTTATAGATTTTATAATTCATATTTTCTATAGAGATAAAATTCAAGGTATGTGCAGAGATGAATTCTGAGCATGTTTTCAAAATGAGAAGTAGTTAAACAGGGTTTGTACAACTGTAAAGGTACTCTTATATGGAAAAAATATTAAAATCTCCATGTACAGTCATTTTAAAATAATTCCACTTCTATTTAAGAAAAACATTTTACTTATAATGAGCATAGAAATTAACAGTGCCACAAAAATTTACCTATATTTAACATAGGAATAACAGTGCTATGAGCTACAAATCATTATGAGCTGTACTTCATCTGGGGTCATATACATAGTTGTTTTTTAACTGCTATCCAAGAAGTCTGCCAAAACTCTGCTTTTTTGTTTGTTTGTTTGTTTGTTTCATTTTTTTAACCTAGTACTTCTGTTCCCTTTTTGAAAGTGTTTTGAGGACATGAAGGGATATTTTTCATGGAGACTGATGTGTTACATCCAGGAACTGTACTTCCACATGTCAATGTAGGATATTTATTTTCCCTCAACTAATGCAATAATTACTACAAATTCTTTTCAGCAGTTATTAAAATTTAACAATAGAAGATACTGAAAACTGAATTCTTTTCACTGGTTATTAAAATTTAACAATAGAAGATACTGAAAACTGAATTATTCTGACATTTCAGTATATACAAAAGTAGTAAAGACTGAGGTTTGATCTATAAGAAAACCTGGGTTTGATTCCCTGCACCTACATGTTAACTCATAACCGTCTATAACTCCAATTCCATTGGATATTTTACTCATCTGGACTCCATTTGCACTGAATAAAGATGGTATTTGGACATATATGCAGGCAATATATATATATATATATATATATATATATATATATATATATATATATATAACAGTAATGCAGAAACATTTTCCAAAAAAGGCATTAGAAAGCACATTCCTCCTTCAACCATAATAGAAGAGTTTTCTTCAATAATTTGGACTTACAGAACAAAGAAAAGAGATGTATTAGAATCAAATATTCTCTCCTGGATATTTACCAGTGTGGCTTCTATCATCAAATGCCTACATCCCCACTTTAGTCAGAGACTAGATTTAGGTGCCATGAAAAATGGATGAAGACTTTACAGAGTTCCAAATAAAGTTTATCACTTTAAAATGGAAAAATCAGTGAAGGAATAAAAAAGCAGGAAAATCACCATCAAACAGTTATAAATATATGGACAGTATATATTTTAGTTTTCTACAGACCGTAGTTTCTGCTTCAAATTTTCAATTATACTACCGATGATAACACCAAATGCAGTGCTAAGTAAATAATCATGACTGTTTTGTATTAAAACATTATTACAAAAATAGCCCCCACAAAGCAAGGCATTTATCTAAGTCAACTCTTGCACTATAGTTGGATAAATTCTGATTCACCTAAGTAATACAACTCATCATTTATTAAACTAGGAATCCTATATTTAATATGAGGCCCTGAACTCTAGATGAGCATTCAACAGTCATGTTAATGTTAATTGATGATCTGAAATTATAACAGTGAAAATACAGTTTAAGTTTCATTTGTTGGACAGAAAGGCAGAAGAAAAACCCTAATTCAGCACAAATGACCTGGGAACCCTGTCATTTTTACTTGATGTTTACTTTAAACTTTCTCACCAGCTTACCCTGTTCTTACTGAAACAAGAGGATTTCATCATTTGGTTTTCTTTCAACACTTGTGTCAAAGTGAGCAGAAGGGATGAACAATGCAATAGTGATGGGGGTTGAAATGCATGCAGTTGTGAAAAATCTGCCTTTCCTCTTTAAAGTACTTGTCATTTGATGTTATAGCAAACAAAACTGACTTCGCATCTACTAAATGAAATTCCAGGTTCAAGGAGAAATATCTGACTGACTGCAAATAGCTCTGCTAGTGCCTTCATTGAATTATTAGGTGGTAATTTTTTTTTCATTTACTTGCTGTACATGTACAGATATACTTGTATTTGTATATTTTACCTCGTGGAGAAACATGTTTTGTTTTTTTTTTCAAACCCACCAGAGTAACTGAACTTATCAGGATGTTTCACTTCATGTGAGAACACTGTGGACTCAGGGTTGAAATATGACCCAAAGTCTGGTTTCTCTTTGACTTTCCCACAGACCAGGAAATCCTGAGAAAGCCCAGAGCTCTAAAGTCATTCCTCTCCAGTGTCCATCTGCCTTTCTTACTCAACAGAATCTGTTATCTGTCATATCTTCTGTGAACTATGCAATTCCAACTGTGGCTATTCAGTTCTGCTCTTCACGCTTCCATAATCGATTGCTCCACAAGCATTTGAGCTGAAGAACCATGCAAACTCAGCTTATGTCCACCTGGTGCTTCAGACCACCTGCCAGAGCGTAGATAAGCACCAGGAGCCAGCTGGGGATGGAAGCAAAGAGGCAGAAAATGCGTAATTCCAGCAAAGTCAAGAGACTTTGGGTGGTGAAGTTTCACTTTACACTGGCACACACACACCATCTGTGATAGCTAGCTCTCTGTTGAGCCAATAATGAAGGGAATGTGGACTTTGAATGTGAAAAATAAAATACTGGAAAATGTCGTATTCTCTGCCTTAGAGGTGCAAAACCACCTAGGTTTTTGTCATTGTTACTGGGTGTTCTTTTGCATATTCTTTCTCTTCTCTGAACCTTAATGTTTTCAACTGTAACATGGAGATATTAGAATAAATATGTAAGTTCTTTCTCCAGTTCTGATAATCTCTGGTATTACAGTATCTAGCTAACATCTAACTGTGTGCCATAATTTTGTTTATCTAATAAAAGTTATTCTGAAACATATAACCTAAGTGATTTAAACTTAATGTTCCTGGAAAAATGTTTCCTATGTCCTGCTGACCTTTATGCTATCTTAGTCAGAGAGACAATACTCGATTCTAGGCCTTTAAGCTTTAGAACCTATCTTCACGGCCACATGTACTTTGCAAAGGATTTTCTATGTAGTCATAACTTAAGCTTTATTGTGTATATTGAATTGGAATTTTTCTTTTTTTGAATTCTTTAATCTTTTTTTTTAACAGAGCAGTCCTTATCCTCCTTCCAGTCCACCCTTGGACTGTTCTTCATCTCATACCTCCTCCCCTGTATCCAAGAGACTGTCCCCTACCCCCACCCCACCAGACCTCCCCACTCCATGGGGCCTCAAGTCTCTCAGGGGTTAGGTGAGTCTTCTTTCACTGGGGCCAGACCAGGCAGTAAATCACACTACTTATTCAGCCTAAGAAATGTTATAAGAAATGCTTTTTGAGGCCTTTACTCATAGGTTTCATATCCTTCCTGCCCTCTAACACTGTCTAGTTGAATATTTTAACACTCTGGACTCCTTTTCAATCTTTTGGCTTACCTTTGCTTTGCTAAGATCTTATTCTCTCTACCCCCTTTTTGACTTACTTGTAACTTTTCTTGTCTTTATTCTCATCATCTCCTGTGTCTTGGATTGTCATCTTGATTCTCTTCATCCTTATTAAATCTTCCTTAATGAATCTACCATCAGGGATAATATGGGAGTAAAGATTTCACAATGTTCTTTTCCATAAATTGAATGAAAATAAACCTCAGATCTCTTAAAATTAACAAAATTGCAATTAACACTAGTAACTTTTTTGTTTTTTTTTTTTTATATATTTTTTTTCTTTTTATCTTGGTACTCTTTTTTGTGCTTTTATTTGATGTTTTTTGCTTCTTTTGGGGTGATGTTTTATATTGGTTTGAGATGTCACCATATTGTTTTTGTTTTTTGTTTTTTGGGGGGGGTTGAGAAATAACTTAAAGTTGGGTGGGTATAGAGGTGAGAGAGGATCTGGAAGAGAAAATGTGATCAAAATATATTTTCATTTAAAATAATTTTAAATAATAAAAAAAACAAAAAACAAACTTCAAAACAAGGATTCCACCCTTCATCAAGTCACATGGCTACAGCTTTGCACTTGACATCTTATTCAGAAGTCAGTATAATGTGATTTATTAATTCTTATCATTTTTTTTTTTGCCTAGGAACTCCATGGGAATATGGATCAGTTAATATGCCTTTTTTTCCTTTTCTTTTTCTTTTTTGACAGACCTGAGCATCTTGAAAGTACTGATAATTATTTGTAGATTAGGACTGAAAAACTAAGGGGCTGGACAGATGGTTTGCAAAGCAAAGGAACTTGCCACTAAGCCTAACGTCCTGAGCTTGAGCCTCAGGCCATACTTCTACAAGTGGTCTTCTGATACCCATATGCATACCATTATATGTGAGAATGAACACATGCATAAATGCTTATGTGCGTGCATATACACATAGTAAATGAGTGTATTATTTTTTAAAATAATTAAATAATCAATATTTCAGGGTTTAAAAAGAAAATTACAAATATATAGAAAATAAAGAATTTATTACTGAATAGCTAGTGTGAAAAAGATTAGTACAAGAAAAATATAAAAATTATTTTAAATGAATAAAAAGGAAGGCATAAAAATATCCTTACTTTGAGAATTGGAAAATTTGAAGTATAAGGCATTTTGACAGTGTCTTAGTGGTTTGTTGCTATAAAGAGATACCATGATCAAGGTAACTCTTAAAAAACGAAACATTTAATTGGGGTTAACTTACAGTTTCAGAGGTTTAGTTGATTTTCATCACAGAGAGACATGTAGCCAGATGTGGTGTTGGAATAGCCAAGCGTTTTACATCTTGATCCACAGGCAGCAGGAAACTGCATGTCACACTTGGTGTAACTTGAGCATAGGAGACCTCAAAAGTCTACCACAACAGTGACGTATTTCCTCCAACAAAGCCAAACCTCTTTGTGTCTCTTACCATGGGCCAAGCACTCAAACACATAAGTCTATGGGGGCCACATTTAATCAAACCACCACAAAAAGAATAAAACATTGAAATGCTAACATTCATCCTCAAGAAATTAGAAAAAGAACAAAGTGACGCTAAGCATCTAGAAGAACAAGAAAAATTACAGAGGACTTTTACAATTGTAGAGGGATTGTAGAATTTTAATTCAGCAACATGGCTGCTCTGACAAGGTATCAAATCCAAAGACCTTGTAGGTGATCTGGCTGGAATATAGGCATGCCTTTAATCCCAGAAGAAAGAGGGAAGCAAATAAGTGAGTTCAAGGGCAGCCTGGTACAGAGCAAGTTTCAGGAAAAGAAAAGCTTAGGTCCAGGCACAATGGTATATGTCTTTAATTCCTGTACTCAGGAGACAGAGACAGGAAGATCTCTGAGTTCTATTCAGTCAGTTCTGTGCAGTCAATTGAGTTCAGTGCAGTGGAGTAGAGGTAGTCAGTGGGGAGTCAGTACAGTGAGTACAGTGCAGTAGTTTATGAGTGCATTTCAGTTCTATGCAGGTCAGGTCAGCAGATGCAGCTGAAGCAAGAGAATAAGGAGGAGCCAGGAGTTTAGAAAAAATTGCCAGAGTTAGGTTGAGGACAAACAGAGCAATTCAGTGAGAAGGCGGGAGAAGCCAGTTTGAATCAGTCAACTTGGAGAGGCATTTTAAGTAAGAATAGCTGAGTTGAACCAGTCAGCCAGAATTCAGAAAGAGCAAGACATAATAAGCTTATTCAGCAGTAAGCCTCTAAGATGAAAATTGCATCAGGGTAATAAAAGCTACTTTACAAGTAGTAGTGATAAATATTGGACATAAAAAATTTAAAACAAGAATTAAAAAATAAAACATTAATCATATACTTAGTATGTGGCCCAGCAATTTTACTTTTAGGCATCTACCAAAGAATATTGAAATTGCATGAACATAGCACTTATAAAGTAGTGTTTACTCCAGAATAATATATAATAGTCAAAAAGTAGAAACAGTTCTTTGGTTTAGTTTATTTTATCATATTATTGCTATCATAAATGAGGTAGTTTTCTTTGCTTCTTCTTAACTTAGGCTGTGATTTTTGTATGAGATGCAACTATTTTTGTATGTTGATTTCATGAACATAATAATAATTATTATTATTTCTAATGGACTTTTATGGACTCAAGTAATCTTGCATAAAGGACTAAGTTATTGGCAGATAGAAGTAATCTTGTTTCTTCCTTTCTTATTTTGATGTCTTTTTTTCTGTAGTAGTTTCTCTTAGAATAAAAGAGACAGAAGTGAGCATCCTGCTGTGTAATGGATCTGAATGGAACTTGAAATGGTAAGGTGACTATTACCAAAAAAGTTAAAACAAAAGTGCTGTGTTTATGGAGAATGGAGAATAAATGTATGCTGTTGATGTAAAGGTATATTGGAATATGTCTTATGAAAAAACAGAACAAAGTTTTATAAAGATATTAAAAACAAGGCTACAGTCTTATATCTTGTTATATATAAAAAATAAATAAAATCATTATCTCATGGCTCCTGAGGCCCCACATCTTTCTGATGGATTACTGGGAGTTAGTGGTGGCTGGGGGAAGGGATGTATTTTTTTCAGTAGTATAACCACTGATAAGTTGCCCATGCTGTAGTAAATAATCTCCAAACCATGGTCCTACAAGCAGCCCTAATTAAATTCTGACTATCTCCCCTCCCTCCCTCCCTCCCTCCCTCTCCCTTATCCCCTTTATCTCCCTCTCTCTTCTCTCTTCTCCCTCTCTCTCCCTCTCTCTCTCTCTCTCTCTCTCTCTCTCTCTCTCTCTCTCTCTCTCTCTCTCTCTCTCTCTCTCTCTCCACACACTCATACCCAACCACACACCCTCCCACACACTACAGGAAAGTGTGTTGAGGGCCTTGGTAAGAAGAATGGTTTAATCAGCTTAGGAAAAGGGAATGAGACAGAAGGGGGCTTAAAATGACTAAATATCATTATAAACACATATGAAAGTATAAAAAAACAAAAAATACTAAAAATATATGTGATCATTATAGTTGAATTCACATTAATGATGATATTGAAACAACATAACAAGTCACAAGTGGATGAACTGATAAAGAAACTGGTATATGTATACACTAAGATCTTATTTAGCCCTTAAAAAGAGACAGCGATCTCCTTTGCCACAGCATAAATGAACTTAGAAGAAAACATGTTTAGTGAAATAACTGAAAGGAAAATTATATCACAATCTAACTTATATATGGAACATGAAAATGATATGTACAGAGGTGTAGATACTGATACTGAGGTGTAGAAAATAATACTGAGGCCAAATAGAAGAAACTGAGGCAATAATGGGACACAAGATAAATATAATAGATATATAGGAATAAAAGGTTTAAAGATGTCGTACAGAAAGACTGCATGCAGTAAAATGACATTCTATATGGGATTCAGGTTATATTACTAGATTTTAGTAAAGCCATAAAAATTTTTTAAAAGACAAGTATATAAAATATAAAAGTATTATTTTACCTTCCTTTCACAAAAATTTATATTCATTATGAATGCCACAGCATTATATTTGATATCTTAAGTACAAAGGAATACATCTTTTGTGTGTGTCCCACTGAATTTCCATAATGTTGCCTGACAAAAACTAAACCAAACCAAACAAAACATGAAATTAGGAAGGAAACATGTTTGGAAGTGACAACAGGAGGGAAGAAGGAGGAATGAGAGGAAACAGGAAATAAGGAATTAAAATCATTCTGCACATGGATGAAACCATTGAAGAACACACACACACACACACACACACACACACACACACACAAAACACTTTTGAAACTCACAAAGACAAATTACAGTACAGTTAAAATAGTAGAGAATATCTCATTTACAAATTAACCTCAAGCAGAGAAACTAAGGAGCTCATCAAACTCAACACTGATATAGCAAGTAGAAGAACGGGAGCTAGACTATGAATTTTATGTTACCCAAAATATTATTCTTTCCTTCTCATTCTTAAATTTTATAAATCAGAACATGCTAAAAGTAGGGTCAGGTTAGGAGGTTATAAATGCTCACAATATATTACTCTTTTGGAACACCAAAGATAGTAGAACACGAACTGAGCAGAAAAGACAAGCTTTTAAGTTAAGTGCTTTTAACTTCACAAAATGTTCCTTATAGACAGTTAATGCTCAGCACTTATAGAGTACAGCAAGATATCTGTTTGTGGAAGCCTTGTCATGTATTTTATTGCTGAAGTAATGAATAATGATTCCTTTCCCCCCAATCTACTTCTGAAGTTAAATAGTAATCATGCTTATATTATCTTTAATTCTGTTATCTTGATTTAGTGCTAGTGTTGGAAAATGAAAGATAATGTCAACAAAGAAACTATAAAATGCAAATTATCTCAGAAAACCAAAGTACGAACATTCTACAAACTCAGGAAGAAAATAAAAACAGTAACTGTAGAGGTGAAAATCTTTGCTACAAAAATTACAAAACTCCAAAAAGGAATCAAAAAGACACAAGAATGTGAAAATATCATACCACACAGACTGACAGAACTGATATTCTGAAAGTGGCCACATTTACAATGTGGAGTACCACTGCCACCCAAATCCCAGTAACATTCTTCAAAGCAATAAAGAAAATAATCCTGAAATTCATATAGAAACATAAAAGATCTTGAATAGATAAAAATATCTTGAATAAAAGAAACGGTGTTGAAAATATGCTTGCAAGATGCTTCACTGGCTAAAGGCCTTTGCTGCCAAGCCTGCTAACCTGAGTTCATTCCCTGAGCATCACATGGTAAAAGGAGAGCATAAATTCGCACCAGGGCTATGAATTTTCCTCTTAGGACTGCCTTCATTGTGTCCCATANGTTTGGGTATGTTGTGGCTTCATTTTCGTTGAACTCTAGAAAGTCTTTAATTTCTTTCTTTATTTCATCCTTGACCA
>NC_034613.1:92932860-92937346 GCF_900095145.1 Mus pahari
GTTCGAGGCCAGCCTGGTCTACAAAGTGAGTTCCAGGACAGCCAGGGCTATACAGAGAAACCCTGTCTCGAAAAGCCAAAAAAAAAAAAAAAAAAATACAACTAGCTGATTGTTTTCTAACATTTATTCTTCTCTCACTCATTACATCAACCACTCCCTCCATTCCTTTCAGTCTTTCTAACTACTTCACATCTTCCCCAGATCAACTCCTCCTCTGCTTCCCTTCAAAGAAAACAGAAAATAAGAAACAAAACACAAAAACAAAAAAGCAAAAGCAGGCCTCCCAGGGATATACACCAAGCATAGCATAAGAAGATACAGTAAGACCAGGCACAGACCCTCATATCAAGGCTGGATGAGACAGCCCAGTAGGAGAAAAAGTGTCACCAAAGCAGTTGAAAGAGTCAAAGATAGTCCCCACTCACACTATTAGGAGTCCCACAAGAACAGCAAACTACAGAACCATAATGTATGTGCAGAGAACCAATGTCAGTCCCATGCATACTCTCTAGTTGTCACTTCAGTTTCTGTTGGCCTCTATGATTCTGGAGACCATGTTCTTGTGGTGTTCTTGACCTCTCTGGCTCCTACAATCCTTCTTTGCCCTCTTCTGCAGGGCTCTCCTGGCTCTGCTTAGTGTTTGGTTGTGGGTTTCTGTATCTGCTCCCATTGGTTACTGGATGAAGCCCCTCTGATAACAATTGAGCTAGGTGCACAACTAATGAGCATAGCAGAATAGTATTATGAATCATTTCATTGATTTTTTCCCCAGTTGCGTTTGGTTCTATCCTGGGTCTTCTGGCCATCCAGCCTCTCATTCCTGGACATCCTAAATATTTAAACATAAATACCCCTTTCTTATTTTATTTTGTATTTGTTCTACTACAGCCTTCTTCAAACTTATTCCTTCCAGCTCCCATTCTATATTTTTATCATGACAATACTTTTATCATTGGGGACATTAACTCTGTTAAGCCCAATTGCTTCTCCATGACTCAGTCTCTACATACCATCAAATTAGAGACTACAGCTAAATTTCTGAATTCTGAGGGCACACAAATATTCAATCCAGAGCAAAGTGCAAGTCATTACCAGGGAGCACATTTTCTTTGACCTGAGTACAGGATTTTCCAGATGTTTTTAAATGATAAGAACTCCTGGAATAATCATTGATATGTGAATGTGGGGAGGAAAGGAGTAGATTTACTTCATCCATTATTCATTTAACTTTCTCTGAAGGCTGAAGTAGTCTTTAGTAGCAAGTATCCTTTGTGTTTGTGGAGAATACTTCCATCCTCAGAAATGTTACTTACATGTCTTATTGTTGGCTGCGAATTATTTGTTATATTTTGTCAAGTAACTTCTATGAATAATAATTGCATAATTGCAGTGACTTCTAGAAGAGTATATCGTGGCCATGACACAGCAACATAAATTCCTTATCTCAGTCACTTTTCTATTGCTGCCAAGAGAAAACATGACCAAGGCAACTTGGGGAGAAAAAAAGTTGATTTAGTTTACTCTTCCACATCACAGTTCATCATTAAAGGAAGTTAGGACAAGAACTCAAACAGGGAAGGAACCTGGAGGCAAGATCTGATGCAGAGGCCATAGAGGAGCTCTGCTTACTGGCTTTCCCAATTTGCTTGCTTAGCCTGCTTTCTCAGAGAACCCAGGTTCTAGCTTAAGGATGGCACCACCCCTAGGGGTCTTGGCCCTCCCCATCAATAACTTATTAAGAAAATGCCGTACAGCTTGGTCTTATGGAAGTGACTCCTCAATTGAGGCTCCCTCCTTTCAGATAATGCTAGCTTGTGAGAAGTTGATATAAAATTAGCCAGCATACTCCTTTTTGATCCAGAACTTTCTATAGGACTATGGGGCATAGCTATAGGCCTCCTACTCTGGCAAGGAGCAAAGAGATGGGAACCCTGAAACACAGATATGAGTAATATTAAACAGACTGAGCATGTTATATTCAGAAATATACATATATACAGAGACAAACACACACATATACACATGCGCACACACATGTACACACACATACACATGCATATATGTAGGTAACAGTAGTTAATGAATAAAGAAATCTTGAATTTGAAAATTGGTAAGGAGGGATATATAGGAGGGCTAGGATGGACAATCAGGAAAAAAGAAATTGCATTAACTGTAATCTCAAAAATAAAGAAATAATAGAAAGTGTTCCCTAGTCCTAGAGTTTTATGTAGGGCTCTATGATTAATAATGGTGATGGAATTGCTCAAGGGCTTTGAGCAACAGAAGATCCCTTTGAATGAAGCAGTGCAATAGGAGAATCTAACTGATTCACCGAGAGCATCAGTATTTTGAGAACTGATAAGTTTAAAACAATGGGTGGGAGGGACTTGGGAGGAAGAGAGGAGGGGGAAGGGAATAAAGGGGGCCGGATCAGGTGTGGGATTGGACAGGAGAGATGTACAGAGGGTCAGGAAAATGAACAGAGGTGTGTAACAGTAGGGGGATGGGGAATTGGGGCCAGCCACCAAAAAGTCCCAAATGCCAGGAAAGCAAGAGGCTCCCTGGACCTAACAGGGATGAGATTAGATGAAATATCCAACAAAGCAGAGAGATAAGCTGTAGAGATGATAACCAGAGGTTAGCTTGCCTCTGGTTGAGGGAGGAAGCCACGCACCCATCTCAAAAATTTTAACCTAGAATTGCTCCTGTCTAAAGAAAACACGTGGACAAGAGTGGAGCAGACACTGAAGGAGACTGTCCCACCTGGGGATCCATCCCATATGTAGCCATCAAGCCCAGACACTACTGCTGATACCAAGAAGTGCTTGCTGATAGGATCCTGGTATAGCTAGCTGTCCCCTGAGAGGCTCTACCAGAACCTGACCAATACAGATGCAAATGCTTGTAGCCAACCATGGGGGCCCTAGTGGAGTACTTAAGGAAAGGACTGAAGGAGCTGAAGGGGTTTGCAACCCCATAGGAAGAACAACAATATCAACCAGCCAGACCTCTCAGAGCTCCCAGGGACTAAACCACTATCCAAGGAGTACACATAGAGAGACCCATGGCTCCAGCCACATATGTAGCAGAGGATGGCCTTGTAGGACACCAATGAGTGGGGAGGTCCTTGATCCTGTGAAGGCTCAAAGCCTATGTAGGGGAGTGCTAGGGCAGTGAGACAGGAGTGGGTGGGTGAGTGGCGAGCACCCTCATAGAAGCAGGGGGAGGGAGAGGGGATAGGGAGTTTGTGGACAGGAAACTGGGAAGGGGGATAACATTTGAAATGTAAATCAATAAGATAACCAATAAAAAACAATTGGTGAAGAAATTTCAGTAATACAGACAACTCATTTACTCTGATATAGGTGTGAAATAAATAATGTGGATTTTGATTTAAAGTTCACATCATCCCATGAAAGGAGCATACACTTACTTGCTAGCTTCCATAACTTTGTAATCACCTATAAGCATTTATTGTCACCCATGATTTCTTATAGTACTTTAGAAGCAACCATGTTCCCTGGAAACTGGTATATCAGAAATTTTTGAAACATTTAAACCTCATACTCATTAATTTAGAAATATAGCCAAAATAGAGAATAAACGTTATTTGGCTTCCCTGGATAGTGATAAACATGATGATCAAGATTATGATGTAGAGGAAGATAACAGTGGTGGTAGTATTTAATATTTAAACCTTACTATCCTGCTTTGGACCAAGTATTTCATAATTCATTAAATTTCCACATGGCCACGTAAGATGTATGACCTATTGTTATAAAAATTTCATAAAAAGAAAAATATTGATACAAAAAGGAAGTTAAGTAAAATTTCCAGTATACTACTTATTGGTACAAATAACTACTAGTGATCAGAGCGATAATTAAGATCCTAGACAGTCTGTCTGAGACCAGCAGGTAGACTGAAGTACCACTAAGGTGCTTAGTTAAATCAGAACGCAAAAAGAAGTTCTTAACTACATGGCTATTGTTTTTCCTCTCCTGTGTTTTGGCCAAACCAGAAGTTTCCTTGTACTACCAAAGAAATGTGGGGACTACTTTTAAAGGTTTATGTGCAAAGATAATGGTGTTTTTCTAAAGATAAGTGTGTTGATGCAGGCTGCAGCCAGCAAAAGCTGCTTAACACACAGAGTCCTCAGAACCACACAACTTCGTTAAGGGAAAAGCATTAAATCAAGCGGATGAGTCTGTTGGGGGAGAATTTAAAGGCGACTTTTAGTCAGAATGACCACTTGATATACACAAAAACTTGTCATTTTTCATTGCAGGAGGAAGCCAGAGCTAGAACACCTCTTTGAGAGTTGGTTTCTGTATGTCTCATCTCAAGATCTCTTAAGCGGCTGTTTCCAAAGACACCCACACTTCAGTTTCCCAGCTTAACCACATTCAAACAAGAACACAGGTCTCGCTTGTGGCATCTGTGAGGTGTTGTACCATGTGTCTAACAGGCATGGCTTATCTGCCTT
>NC_034613.1:92937962-92956954 GCF_900095145.1 Mus pahari
TCCCCTTCTCTTCTCTTCTCTTCTCTTCTCTTCTCTTCTCCCCCATTTTTCACTCTCTAAAGCATTTGTACATAGCCAGAATAGAAAACACAATGGGTTATACACACCACACTGAATTAAACAAATGCACAAGTGTGGAAGGATTGCTTTAAATTCAATGTAACCAAATAAAAATTATCCCAGACACAGATGAAACCTAATTTCATGATGAAAAATTCTGTGCCTGAAAAGCATACAATCATCAAATTTATGAGTTGGGGGGGGTCTATCATTACATTTTTCAGACAAAGAAATAGAGGCATAAAGCATTGTACGACGTGACAGAAGTCACAACTGGAAAAAAAAATTGAAATCATTTTTTTGACCCCAGACAATCTAGTACCAAGGTTGGGGCTTTTAGCCACTACAATTAATAATGACTTTGAGTCCAGGAGGAAAAAGTTGAGTGCTAATCTATCTTGAGTTTTTTTTCCTCTACTAAATCTGGTGGAATTGTTTGTTGTTGTTTTGTTTTTTTGTTTGTTTGATTGTTTTTTAGATACTGTCTTTTGTCTGTGGGTAGGTAAGTTGGATGTTAGATATTGGAGATCTTTTATATTTAAGTTAGTGTAAATAGGCAGGTTTAAAAGCAATCGTTATTTACTGACACAGTGAAAGCTTTATAACAAACTCAGCAGACTATTCCTCTGGCTTAAGTCATTAACTGTTAAAACAGTTCACGGTCAGGAGCATCCATCTGAATGTACTTCTTCAAAAGGAGAAAAGGGATGTTCAGGATACTTTTTGGATAGCACTACTTCAACCACGTTTTTATGATTTGTTTCCTCTTAGTTATTATGTCTTGCCACAGAGAAAGAAACAATCCTGTCTCCTACACATGGCTAAAATCAAGTTTTGACTGCTACTGTACCGTTTTCTGTTGACAGAATAAAATATATTTTTACTTTTATAATCTTACACTTGCATATTGTACTGACATCATTTCCACCTTTTCAGGTTTCCTTTCCAATTTCTAGTTTATTCCTTAGTATGTTATGCCCAGTGAATTCTTCCTTAGCTGGTTGAACCTCTACAAATTGTCATGTCCATTCTTAAAAGTAACTCTGGACAAGAAAAATCTTATTACTTTTCATCAATTTTTTTCTTCAAAAATTACATTCAAGGAAACTGAAAATGTGTGAACTAAGTATGTTTACATTTTCATTTCAATACTTCCCAAGGGAAAACAGTAAAGTTACAGATGAAATAAAACCTATAGACAGGCAATTCATTTTGCTAGACATTTTTTCTATTTTTATTACAACTGTAATGTACAAAGTAGTTACGGTAAGCTGCCATTGTTTAAGGGTCAGCCTCATTGTTTACTACAATTATTATTAACTTTTATTTTATGTGTGGTATTTGATCACAAAATATAACTACAAAATGACAAAGGTGTTTCTTATTTATAAAGCTATTTTACTCTATTAATGACATTTTATTTGAACTGAAAGAAGTGATAAATGAGACTATCTTTAAAGTTGTATGATTTAAATTTCAACTCAACATATGAAGTTGATAATGGTTACATTCAAGATAATGAAGGTATGTCATAGCTTTTGTACAGAGGTCAAAGAAGCACCTCTTGTTCTAAGCCAGAGTCCTCTAAGATATCTTATGGGCATTGTTCTGAGGCTTATAAAAATATTGAGCTCTTATATTTTTGGTTGTTAGTGTAGCCTTTAATGACTGAGCCATCTCTCCAGCCCAAGGGCTTGGGGGTGGAGGTGGGGATTTCCCTTCTCCCAGAAGAGAGGAGAGGGTAATGGGGGGAAGAATTTGTAAGGGAGGGACTGGGAAGAGATGGGGGTGCAATTGGGATGTAATGTGAATTAAAAATAAATTATGGGAAGAAAAATGTTAAGTTCTTGATGAGTTATGATCTGGATTGAACATATTTAAGAAGCTGATAATCACTCAGGAGTTATAGTATTTAGATATTTGAATGAGTTATTGCAAATACTAAAATTTAGACCCAACTGCTCACAGTTGTTTAAACGTTTGAAAATAACATAAAATACTGAGCCCCTTGAGTATCAAATGAGCTTCAACAAGCAAGATCTGATAACTTGTATTACTAGTGATGTGAAATATACATTTTGTTTATTTTTGTTTGCATGTTTATTTTGAAATAGAGTGTTATTCTGTAGCCTATGCAGGCCTATTACGTGCTGTGTAGCCCAGGATGGCCTTGAATTTGCTGCAATCCTTCTGCTTGAGTTAAAATTACATGTGTGAACCATCATATTCATCTCCACATGTACAGTTTTAATAAAGAATAGCCATGAAATCCCCAGAGGCTCGACTTACAAAACTCAAGCTAAACTGAAGTCCAATGCTTTACATTCTCATATGCTACCCATTGCCATTGATGAAATACGACCCCATCAACTGCCTAGGCCACTCCAGGTTGAGGAATTCCATGTCTTCATATTTCAGTCACACTTAGAAGAGGAATGGGAACTGGCAGACATTGAAAGACTAGGATTCAACTTGGGGATTAAGACTGAAAGAGAAGTCAGGGAGATGCAGTGAAGGGAAAGGGGAAGCTGTGACATGGGAGGGGAACTTGATAACTTGCCAAGCTTGTTAGTCAGACTTTCCCTGGGTCCTCACACAAATGGGCTACTATTTTAAGATCCCCCTCACTAAACACTGCACAGAGAGGCTGGTATGGAAATATTGTAGAAGATAATAAATAAGATATATGTACTGTTCGTGTATAGTCCTGTAAAGGAGTGAATTCACAAAGTAACTGGTTGGAAATCACTGTCTATGGACTCTTCATCCACCACACTAGCCCTTATCCATTTCTTTCCCTGAACCACCTATTTTCACTGAAAATAAAAACAGACAAACAGAGGGTCTTTAAGAAGTGACAGAAATAGTACATTGAGAGAGGTTTTAAAAATGTGTACCATAAGCGCTATGAAAGTATTTTTCCCAGTGTTAGGCAACAGTGGGTGGCATTATACTCTCTTAGTGGAAAATGAGGAGAGGAGAGGAGGAAAGAGGAGGGGAAGGAAGGGGAGGAGGAAAGGGGGAGAGCAGAGAGGAATATTAGCATACATAGTTACCCTAATGTGCCAATGAGCTCATTTCTTCTTTCCTTCTAGGCTACAACTGATGCAAACACACACACACACACACACACACACACACACACACACACACACACACACACCTTTAGCTACTTTGTTTAACTGGATAGATGTGAGCTACGTTGACTACATTGTGTTATTGAATTATCATTATGTTTTTATATGGCTAAAAGACCTGTTTCATAGATGTTGCCATTATGTATTTTTCCATGTAGCCTAGACTTCTACAAATGCCCTATGTGTGTTGCACCCACACCTTAATCTCCCACTCTTTCCTAAAACCTGGTTTTCACATTGTCTAAAGAAAATGCTCTATTGAGGGTCTCCAGAAACTTCTAAACTAATATGTAAAGTGATATTTAAGTACTTATCATAGTAGATCTATTCAAAGTGCTTGGTCTTGTTGATTGCCAACTTTGGAAACTTTGCTCCTACCTTTTTGACTAAACAGTCATCTTGATTATCTTCCAGAGTTTATACCTATTTCTTTTCTTCTCCTTACTGCACATCTTAACCTTTGCCAGCTACTAAACATTATTCTTTTCCAGGATGCATTCTAGGACCATTTCTCTTCTCATGTTATCTAGTCACAATGAAGAAGCACATAGTATGGCTTCAACTACTACTCATACAATAATGATTCTAAAATCCATACCTATGACCCTGTCTTCTTAGTATTTTTCTCATAATGATATTCTGAAATCTGTTCTGGCCAGGCATGAAAAGTTAACTGAAAAATATACTGTTCTTAGCTTTCCCATCTTTTTCAACGTGGAGCCAATTTATGTCATGTTTCATATGATTGCAAGTGAAATTTTGAGCTTTAATAACTTGGAAAAAGAGAAAAATGCATTCATTATTGTGTTGGTATATCTTCTCATCACAGGCAAACACATTTTTTTGTGTGGCCATAAAAACCCTAGACAACCTCCTTCTACAACTCTATATCAGGAGACAGAATAACTTCTTTTAAGGTTTCTCATCTCTCAGGGTAGCTTATAAGTATGAGATTTAACATGCCATTAAAGGGATACATGAATATTGATAGTTAAGGTCAGGACCTTATTATGCCCTTCACCATGTTCTAAAATTCTACTGCACTGCTACTTACAATAACAGTGACACCCACCCTAGCACATACCTCACCCATAATCCTACAAGAAGACAAAAGGCCTTGGTTCTACAATTACACTACCTTCTCTGCTACTACTGTAAAACATAATTTAGAAATGTGTTTTTTATTCTGTTTAGTTCTCACCTAAAAGTTTTATCTAAGATGCAGATAATAATGCCCTCATTACTGCATTATGTTGACTTGTCATTAGGGAATTGTAGATGATATTCAAGTACAGGGGACCTTCATTAATAACCATTGTCCAAAGTAATATAAAAAAAATCAGTATTGGTAGGTGTTGAAAAATCATTGGTTCCCAGACATCTTAAAGTGTTAAAGGGTTCCATTCACCCTAAAAACAAACAAACAAACAAACAAACCAAAACAAAACTCCAGAATATATGAATAAACTTTAATGTGCCTCTTAAATACTTCATCTCATTTTACTGGTTTTCTGAAGAACATTGAAATTATCTTTCCATTCTAGCTACCACTTATCTTTTGTCTGGTGTTAGGGTTTGTTATGTTTGTTCTGAGTTGAAATGTTAAAGTAGTCTTTTTTTAAACATCTTGATGTGCATGTCCTGTGAAGTAAGGGAGCTATATCTTAGCTTATAAAAGAAGTTTGAACAAAATCTGCACTGGTATTTGCTGCTTGATTTTGTCATCATTTATAGGTGACACTTCAATAAACATGCAGAATGAAATGAGTATGCTTGTCTGGTCTTACTGTTTTGGCACCTTTTGAAAAAGCATGTATGTTTATCAATATGTGGCAACATTTTCTGAGAAAAGCAATACAATCATGTGAGAGGCAAGAGCTCATGCCTTGAAAATAAATGTGCACTCAGAAGATGAAGTAAATGTCATAGAGGAATGGAAAGAGACTACATAGCTAGAGAAAAATGATTTCATAATTTTGTCTTTTGTTTAGTAGCCATTGATGAAATCACAAAGTTTAAGAGATGATGACCACCTTGAAGTGATCTGACTCTTTGATTTTTTCAAATATTTTTACTTCTTACATACTTTTTCAATATCTACTTGCCCTTGATTAATGGTATGTATATCTTTTTGGTATACTAAAATTAAATTTTACTTAAAGTCATTTACTTTTTTGAAAAGAAAACATTTTATTGCCATATGTTTGAAATATTTTAATTAGTGACATAAACTGTTTTGACAAAAGTTGGCAATTAATTATACTATGTGTAACAAATTAATTACTAAACAAGATTTTGGCCCAAATTTTTCCTATAATAGTGTTATAATCATGTTATGAGATATAGGTACAATTTTCAATTTCCTTTGTATACCTGAAATATATAGAGAAAAATTTTTTCCTATTCTAAAGGGTCTAGTTTCTGCTTAATGTTACATAGCAAGTCTACCACAAAACTGAAGTGTGTTTGTTAACAGGAAAGTTTACTATCTTTATATACCCTGGGAGACAAACTACACATTAAGTGACCATTTTAAAGACATGCTTCTTAAGATTTGTAGATTTTTCTCATATCTTTTCTTCTCAATTTACTGGAAAATTTAGATCTGTAATATAGTTATGAAATATTTTGATATAACAATGAAAACCTTAAAGATAAGAGTTTAAAAGTCACTATAGTTGGGACAGAAAATGATATTAATGCTCACAAATGCAAGCTCCAAGTTCTTACAGACAGAAGGAAAACCTAGACGCTGAGAGTATCCCTAACAGCTGCACAAATCTCAGGAAGCCATGAAAGAAATAGCACTAGAGCTCACTAAGACAGGAACACACTGCTTAACTGTAACCTTTGTGACCTGAGGGGAATGTAGAGTATAGAGGAAAATCTAGTTAATGAGTTAGACAATTCTAAATCAATTATTTTTAAGATACATTTTTCTAGACTTAGTAAGTCGTTCAATCATCATTAGTTTTTAACCTCTGAGCATAGGAAGTAAAAAGAGGCACTAAGATTAATGATTTCAAAAGAGGCATAGCTTTAATTTAGCATCAAAATATTTAGAATAATATTAGGAAACTGTAACATTAATAATAATATATTTGAGTACCATAAAAGAATTCCTAGTACTACTTGTGTATTTTTAAATACACACCCTTCCCTGCTCTTTTTTTTTAAAGATTTTATTCATTTATTATATGGAAGTACACTGTAGCTGTCTTCAGATCTCATTATGGGTGGTTGTGAGCCACCATGTGGTTGCTGGGATTTGAACTCAGGACCTCTGGAAGAGCAGTCAGTGCTCTTAACTGCTGAGCCATCTCACCAGCCCCCTTCCCTGCTCTTCTACAAATTCATGGCCTCTTTTGATCACTAATTGTTATTGTATATATATATATATATATATATATATATATATATATATATATATATATATATATATATAAATGCAATCTTTTGGATTTGTATTACACATGTTACTTGTATGTATGTTTTCAGGGCTCATCATTTCGCACTGATCAACCAATGAGTGTGCTCTTCTCTGCAGAAGACCATCTTTCTTAATCTCAGCTTTCCTCAGCTGTCTGTAGTTTATCATACAATACTGAAGCCTTGTGGTCTTTTCACCATCAACTTTGTAAGAACTAGAGGAGCAGGAAGTTTGCTATGAGATTGTGTGTCCTAATAATATCAGAAGCTACATCTATAAAATCTCACCAACAGGACACTCAAACATGAACTGAATAAGGATGACATCAATGAACACCAATGTATTTTGAAGTCTATATAATTTCTCTTAAAATTAAAATGTTAGTGGTTTATTATAAAGTTGTGTTATTTTATTCAAAATAAAACTTACTCCCTAAGTTTGTCAATATCTTTAGCTTTTGTACAGCATTATATTTAGGCCTTATTCTTCCCTATAAACTTTAACCCACAACTAAATATTAACCCAAATTTGAGATCTGTCTCTCTTTACAAGCACATGGTTTGTGTGTTTCAACATGTTTTCACCCTTTACACAAGCTAGATTTTCTAAAATCCCCCCATTTCCCATGACCTTTACTATGTCACTTCCACCACCACCTCCTACTCCTCTTCTTCCCCCTCCTCTTCCTCCTCCTCCTCTTCTATTGTTTCAAAACATAAATTGTTTATCTAGCACTCATGTCCAACAAGCTGGTGCCTTAAAAATGAAAACAAACAAAGATCAATGTGAAGCAAAAGGAACCAAGTTTCTTTAAAGTGGAATTCATCTGTGTTTACATGTTAGTAGATTTGAACCAAATTACCTATTTCTCTTAAGTTAAAAGTGAGCTCAGGATCCCTAATGAAGGAGCTAGAGAAAGGACCCAAGGAGCTGAAAGAGTTTGCAGCTCCATAGGAGGAACAACAATATGAACTAACCAGTACCCCCAGAGCTCCCTGGAACTAAACCACCAATCAAAGAAAACACATGGAGGGACTCATGGCTCTAGCTGCATATGTAGCAGAGAATGGCTTAGTGGGTCATCCGTGGGAGGAGAGGCCCTTGGCCCTGTGAAGGCTCTATGCCCCAGTATAGTGGAATGCCAAGACCAGGAATGGGAGAGGGTGGGTTGGTGAGCAGGCAGAGGGGGGAGGGAATATGGGATTTTCGGAGAGGAAACTTGGAAAGGGGATAAAATTTGAAATGTAAATAAAGAAAATATCTACTAAAAATTTAAATAAATAAATACTAAGTGTGGTGAGATTTTGAGTTGAAGGTAGAAACTTAAAATTTAGTAAAATAAGTTTTGATCATGATTATTTGTATCATCTGAGAAAATTTTTATGTAACTGCTTATGAGGAAAGACCCAATAGTTATTTGAAAACAAAATTAATGTGAATTCATTATTCTAACTACCTGTCTGCTTAAAGGACAAGCACCAACTTGATAGGAATGCTCCTAAAACCGGCGCCTGCAGCGCCCTCTTCTGACCTCTCACCCCGCAGGGTTAGTTGGGCTTTTATTTCTAATTTGCCCTTTTGCTTTAGACTTTTTGATCTCCCATCTGCTACCACTTTATTTTGAAATACCACATATATGAAAGGCACAAACACTGTGAAAAAACCCTGTGAATATAAATAATACTGCATCTTTTCATCTAACCTTACATTTTGAAAAATTGAGGATTTTTGCAAAAGGAAAAATAACTGAAAAATTATTTTTCAGTTAGGTAAAAGTCTCGTTCAAACAAACAAGTATAAGAAAATTATATAAATAAACAAAAACAGAAAAGAAAATCATATGAAAATAAATAAAAATTGCTGGTAAAACTTTCAGTTGGGTTAAGATGAACTAATTTGCATATTAAAATTCAAATCTGTGCTACAGGATTTTATACTTTATAACAAGAAAGCAAGAAAGGGCACCCTACACAGATGACAGACACTGCCTTTAAAAATCATCCTAAACTTCTATATTCAAAGATAAATATTCTCTCAAAATTTTCATACTTTACCACCAATTGCCCTCTACACCCCATCATGCTACATTTCTTCTTACTGCAGAGCTTTTCTTACAAGATAGCCTCCTTTCTCCTTACAATTCCTGTTGGCAATTGCTACTGCATTAGTGTCAGGCCTACCACAATGTTGTGTCTAGCTTGGGTAGTGCTGACTCAGTGTGACGTACCCATCAGCTCTCTGCTCTCCAACAGGATGTGTTAAATGTTGTTTTCTAGCCATTGCCTTACCTTCGGCTCATCCAAGTTAAAGCCCAGTCTATTTCTTGGATACTCTGCGTACTTTTATTAGTGGTTTCTTTAGGACTTCCACTCATTAAATCCAACCTTTAACTGACTGACATAAAAATTTGTAAAATCTCTCAATCGTAGGGAAAACAAAACAAAACACAGATAAAACAAAAGGCCACAAAATAACAATAAATAAATTTATGGATCTGTGATATTTTCTTAGCAAAAAAACAAAAACAAACAAAAAAAAACAATGACATAAACCCAAGGAATATGCATTATGTATTGTGTATAGTAGACTATTCACATCTGTAAACCATTTGCTATGAGGCCAGAGGTACTTACCTTTTTTGAAATCGTACATATTTTTATATTTGAACACATTTTGAGCATTTGGTTTTGGTGCTTTTGTTGTTTTTATATTTGCCTGCTTTTTCATTTTTATTTGTGCATATATATAAATATACATACATACATATATTAACACACACACACACACACACACACACACATATATATATATATATATATATATATATATATATATATATATATATATGCACTCATATACATGAGATTATCCTCCATATCTCAGACTTTTTTGAAATACTATGCCTTCCAGGCTGTCCCAAGACTGTAGGGCAATTTTCTGGATTCAGCTTCCAGGGCTCTAGAATAACAAATAGGAACTACAGTGATCAATGTTTCCACTATTTTCTATGAGTTGAATAATATTTTGAGCAACTATGGTACAATAGTAAACAAAGTATGAATCAACTTCACAGGCTGAAAATTACTGGCAGAACAGAACTTACATAAGCCACAGTGAGGTGTATCGGGTGAATTAACATTAGTGTTTGGGGTATTCACAGGGTTGTCTGTTCATTATCTTATTTATACTGCAGTATAATATATATGTGTATAAAATATATATAGTATAAAACATTATATTATATAAAATCATATACTTAGTATGCCTAATCTATTTTATACTGTGTATGATATATTATATATAATATACATTATATATACATACATGTATGTGTACATATGTATATATAGATTATTTATATTATATATACATGTGTACATATAATACATATGTATGTATATATACTCATGTATAATGTGTATAATTTACCTGTATGTGTACTACTTTATGTCATTTTGTATACATATGAACATAACTAACCATTTTCAGTATCTTAATAAAATTCCCCAAATCATTAAAATATAGTCATTTTAAAATATTTATTTACTGTTTTAGATTATAAAACAATTATATCATTTACTCCTTCCTTTCACTCCCTCCATATCCCATGTACCTTTACTTGCTCTCTTCCAAACTCACGGCCACTTTTATCTTTAATTACTGATATTTATGATCTTCTAAGTCCATATAATGCTACTCATATATATGTTTTCAGTGCTAACAACATATATTTATCACTTTTATTAATAATTCCCTTTCTCCTAGAATATTTTTCTCCAAGAACAATGAATTGTCTTGCCATGTAGCTGCCTCTACCTTACTTTATCCACAAACTACTACTGCTTTGACATAGTGATGTTGGTGTTCTAGAAAAACTATAGTTTAGGTACACCAAATACAAGGTGTTTTGTAATCCCCTATAAATTAAGCAGTACCTGTATGCATGACCTCAGCATCATGCAGAACAAATTGGTAAAGCGTATGAGTCCTGATATATTAAAGAACAAAAGGAAGAGCATTGTGTGACATCCTGTAGATCAAGCACTGCAATGATACGCTGTATCTTCTTCATGTGGTACCAACACAGCTCCTTGGAGTCCAACAAAGACTACCAGGCCCAGGATAGTCAGCACCATCTACCCTACAAGGGAGGTATTCATTATAACACCAATGTGAGGGTAGATGCGTAAAAGAATTGATTTCTCTGTTGAACTACAGGCAAGCAGTGGTTGATATACCATTTGTTGGTATAAATGTAGGTGTTACAATAAGTCCCAAGAATTATGTGGGTAATCAGTTGGAAAGGATTGGAAGGAGGTCCATAATGGTGTTAAAAAAGAAGAGCATTGATGGATTGGATAGAGTATATGGAATCCAAATGGAATTGACACAAAGAAACCAGAAGACTCTCAAGTGTAACATTGATTGATTCTGGGCTTTACCAAGACAAAGGTTTACATAGGAAACATCTTGGAGACTGACTGTGACATACTGATCCCTCTCTTGAAATCCAATGCACCCACAGACAAAGTCAAGGTCATTGCTGGATGTGCCAATGGATCAACTACTCCAGAAGCTAATGAAATTTTCCTGGAATGGAACATCATGCCATGGTTATTCCAGATCTCCATTTAAATGTTGGAGGAATGACAGTGCCTTACTTTGAGCATCTGAAGAATCCAAATCATGCTGACTATGGATGATTGACTTTCAAATATGAAAAGAATTCTAACTAGCACTTGCTCATGTCTGTTCAAGAGAAGTTAGAAAGAAAATTTGGAAAGCATGGTGGAACTATTCTTGTTACACCCACTTCAGAGTTCCAAGACTCCATTTATATCCCATCAAAGGAGAAAGACATTGTGCACTCTGCCTTAGCCTACATAATGAAGCGTTTTGCCAGGCATATTTTGTAAATAGACCTGAAGTATGACCTTGGCACCTAGACCCCAAAATGCCTTTCTACATCAATGCATTGGGAAAGTTTTCCAGGTGAACATTATTACATAGATGTGTTGTAACTCACTTCCTATTTCTCCTTGCTTCTGTGTTTTCTGCTAACCTCTCACCAGTTTACATATAAACACTAAAATCTCTGTTTTGTGACTTAGTAAATAGCAGTCACTGTTCTCCAGGAGTTCAACTAAATCAGTTCCTTAAGAAAAACAATTAGATTATGATACCACAGATACCTATATGAGAGTGAAAGTGCGATTTTGGTCTTAAAATCACTCTTCCTCTCAGAGGCACTGCATTGCTTCAGGGTTCTTCACAACAGGGTCAGGAAAATTGCCAGAGACAATATTCAAAAGCACTTTCTCACTTTTACTCTGGACAATTGTAGAATATGCTACAAATTTAACACATGTAAGAAGGGTATGCTTTTCAGCAAGTGGTGTGCTCCTCAAGTGAGTTATTGGTATTTTATATGAGGAAAAAATCCACCTTTATAAACTTCAAAAAATAGTAAGAACTGTTTCTCACACATTTTATTCTTCCTAAGTAAAATAAATAAATGCTGCTAGAATAAAATTACCTTTAATCACTTAGCCAGCCTAACTCTGACTCCAGCTGTGCCTACAGACATAAATAAATGAAAAATCTAATACTTTAGAATATAAAAAATAAATGTTCAACATACTTAGTCATCAGGGAAATGCAAATCAAACAACCCTGAGATTCCAGTCAGAATGGCTAAGATTAAAAATTCAGGTGACAGCAGGTGCTGGAGAGGATGTGGAGAAAGAGGAACACCCCTCCATTGCTGGTGGGATTGCAAGCTGTTACAGTCACTCTGGAAATCAGTTTGGCAGTTCCTCAGAAAATTGGACATATTACTACCTGAGGACCCAGCAATACCACTATTGGGCATATATCCAGAAAAAGTTCCAACATTTAATAAGGACATGCTTCACTATGTTCATAGTGGCCTTATTTATAATAGCCAGAATCTGGAAAGAACCCAGGTGTCCCTCAACGGTGGAATGGATACTGAAAATGTGGTACATTTACACAGTGGAGTACTACTCAGCTATTAAATCCGCAGGCAAATGGATGAACTAGAAAATATCATCCTGAGTGAGGTAACCCAGCCATGAAAGAACACACATGGTATGCACTCACTGATAAGTGGATATTAGCCCTAAAGCTCAGAATACCAACAATACAACCTACAAACCATATGGAGCATAGGAAGAGGGAAGACCAAAGTGTGGATGCTTCAATCATACATAGAAATAAAATATTCATAGAAATAGAGGGAAGGGGGGATCTTGGAGGGAGAGAGGAGGGAAAGAGGAGGGGGCAGGATCATGTACTGGAAGGGAGGACAGAAGAGAAGTACAGAGGGTTAGGAAATTGAATGACCATAGGCGATAAGGAACTAGAGGTAGCCACTAGAAAGTCCCAGAAGCCAGGGAAATGAGAGGCTCCAAGGATCCAACAGGAATGACTTTAGCCAAAATAGAAAACAAAGGGGAGTTAGAACCTGTAGAGAATACCTCCAGTAGATAGGCACAGTTCCCAGTTGATGGATGGGCCACCCACCCGTCTCAAAATTGTTAACGCATAAATGTTCCTGTCCAAAGGAAAGACAGGGACAAAAATATGGAACAGAGAGTGAAGGGAAAGCCATCCAGAAAGCTCCCCACTTAGGGATCCACCCCACCTGCAGACACCAAACCCAGACACTATCACTGTTGTCAAGAAACAATTGTTGACAGGAACCTAATATGGCTGTTCCCTGAGAGGTTCTACCAGCACCAGACCAATACAGATGAAGATACTCAGAGCCAAAAATCAGACTGAGCTCAGGGACCCCAATAGAAGAGCTAGCAGAAGGACTGAAGGAGCTGAAAGGGATTGCAACCCCATAGAAAGAACAATATTGGTATGTAACCAGACTACCCAGAGCTCCCAGAGACTAAACCACCAACTATAGTATACGTGGAGGCATCCATGTCTCCAGATACATATGTAGGAGAAGACGTCCTTATCTGATATCAATGGGAGGGGATGCCCTTGGTTCTGTGGAGTTTTGATGCCCAGTATGGGGGGATGCTAGCTTGGTGAGTCAGGAGTGAGTGAGTGTGTGGAGGAGCATCCACGTAGATGCAAAGGGGAGGGGAGACTGGGAATAGGATAGGGTTTTGGGAGGAGTAACCTGGAAAGGGGGATATCATTTGAAATATTAATTAATAAAATGATGAACAACTGATAAGAGTATATTAGCCCAGAAACTTAGAATACCCAAGATACATTATGCAAAACAGAAGAAAACCAAGAAGGATGACCATCATGTGGATACTTCATTCCTCCTTAGAATAAGGAACAAAATACTCATGAAAGGATATAGGTACCGAAACAAAATTTAGAGCTAAGATGAAAGGATGGACTACCCAGAGACTACCCCATCCAGGGATCCATCCCATCATCAGCCACCAAAACCAGATACTAATGCACATGCCAGCAAGATTCTGCTGAAAGGACCCTGATATAGCGGCCTCTTGTGAGGCTATGCCAGTGCCTGGCAAACACAGAAGTGGATGCTCACAGCCAGCTATTGGATGGAACACAGGGTTCCCAATGAAGGAGCTAGAGAAAGTACCCAAGGAGCTGAAGGGGGCTGCTACCCTGTAGGTGGAACAACAATATGAACTAACCAGTACCCCCTGAGCTTGTGTCTCTAGCTGCATATGTAGCAGAAGATGGCCTAATCGGCCATCACTGGGAAGAGAGACCCCTTGGTCTTGCAAACTTTATATGACCCAGCACAAGGGAAGGCCTGGGCCAAGTAGCAGGAGTGGGTGGGTAGGGGAGCAGGGGCCGGGGGGGGGTATAGGGAACTTTCGGGATAGTATTTTAAATGTAAATAAAGAAAATAATAATAAATTTAAAAAGTAAAAAAATAAAATAAAATGATGAACAAAAAAGAAATAAATATGAAACTCTAAACACAATGTATTGACATACACCAGAGGAGACCTAGGTGCTAAGAGAAGAGAAAGTATTACTTATAGCTTATATATTATGTTCTGTTTACCAGTAAAAATAAAGAGCCTTATGGAAAACAATAAAAAAATCTTTGCTGAATATGATGTAATATACTTTTAACTCAAGCAATTGTGAGGTAGAGGGAGTTTGGTCTCTGAGTTTGAGGCAAACAAGTTCCATGCTATCCAGGAATACATGGTAAGACTCTGTATCAAAAAAAAAAATAAAAAGAGGAGGAGAAGAAGGAGGAGGGGAAGGAAGAAGAAGAGGAAAGGGGGATGAAAAGGGGAGGAAGAGGACAAAAAAATAACAACCCCCTTCAAAACACAAAATGCAATAGCAACAAAACTACGAAGATTTCAATTAGAAAGCATATGTTCTTTTTAAAAACCAACAAATACTTGTGTCAGAAGAGGTAGGAGATCATAGAGTGCGTGTTCAGGAAGCCCATCTGATAACAAACAACATTTAGAATTATATCTGTACAATGATAAAAGTGTAGATGTGTATTTAAATATCTTAAAGCTTGAAGAATCTTGGTACCAGTGAAAATGGAAGAAAGACACAATAAAAGGCAGAATAATGATGGTTAGAAGAATTTGCTTGTTGGTTCATACAAAATTATTGAGACCATACTAGGATCAAGGAAATAGAAACACAGTCACATGATATACCTAACCATGGTGACTTTAAGGACCTGAGAGTGTAGTAGCAGATAAAAACATAAGTAATATGACTAAAATATGAAATAAACTCAGTATACTAACCCATTGGGTGATATTTATCAACTGTGTATTTGTAAATATTTCTATAATGGATACATGGTGGATAATCTGGAAGGAGAAAGAGTAAAGGCACAGAAACTAATTAAGAGTTTGTTGAAGTGACATAGCTATGAAATAAGGGGATCAACAGTTAATATATTCTTGAGTTGAGTTGGGATTGCGAGTGATTTTTTAAAAAAAGATTTGACAATATTGGATATAGTTGGTCTTTGGTACTTAATGACAACATGAGGTAAGATGAAGCAAGATTAGGCATATACAGATCAAGTAGAAAAGGTCTCAGAACTATAAGCTTTAACATGTGTAAGAGATATTTGATATACTAATTTTATGTGTGAGTGTGAAGTCTAAGCTATTCTACAAATTGGAAAGTCATAGATCATGTTGAAAAGTGAAAGCAAACAAGGCTACTTGCCATTATTAAAACATCAGATTTAATGAAACTATTGTTTGTTTAGTATTAATTATTCTTTTAATCATCGGTCAGCATTTAAAATATGTTGTACCTCCTGAAGATAGCAAGCATGGAAAAGATATGCAACAGGAACATCGAAGTTCCAAGTGAGATTTAAAAAAACTTGTCATCTGAATATTTATAAACACTTAGATATGAAGAAAATATATAAAATTTATAATCTAAATAAATAATAATAATCCTGTAACTGATTTATTATTACATTAATGCCATATAATACAAAATTAATAATAAGCAACATTTTATTAGATTTAAAATGTATCACATTTTTCACAGTTTCAAAGATTTAAAATTTACTCAAGGGTTCTCTTTAAATGATAAGAGCATTTAGGATGGCAAGTGTAGAATTCTACTACTGGGAAAAGAGCAAATAATGATTTTTCTAAAGAAAACTAAATGTTGTCTACCCCAAAGGAGTTCGGCCTTAGAAATTATTTATCAATAAGCTTGAGTTATTTCCCTGAGAAGATTTTAGGTACTTAAAAGCAACAGAATACACATACATATATGGTCTAACAACAGTGAGCAAAAAAGTACAGTCATGAAGGTGAAAATCAACAAGAGGAGGTATGAGGAAGTCTTGGAAGGAGAAAAAGGAAGGGAGAAAGGGCATAATCTGATGAAATAAAAGACTATTTCATAAGACAACAGAAAATCATCCAAATGCTTTATGAAATAAATTGGTCATATAATATTAATTACTTTTTTGAAATTCAATTATATGGTCTTCAGATAGAAAAGTGTTTCAACATGTAAAATGAGCCTTGGTGTTAGAATTTGGACAAATATTAGAAAATGTGTCTACCCAAGTGTACTACATAACCAGCAACAGTGTAAATATACTTAAATGATCTTGCTGTTAAACAGCCACACATGTGTGCATACACACAGGGGTATATGTGTATATGCATTGCCTTTGCTATAGGCAGCTGCTCTGTAAACTTGTGGGTACTAACGCAACTGAGACTCTCAGTGTTTTCCCCAGATCTATTAATTTACAGAGATAATTGTAAGAACTCCCTTGAAATATAAGTATGTCCTTCAGTCTCTGCTCTGCTCTTTGTCTCTGTAGCTCCTTCCATGAATATTTGGTTCTCCCTTCTAAGAAGGATAGAAGTATCCACACTTTTGTCTTCCTTCTTCTTGAGTTTCATGTGTTTTGACTGCTACACCTGAGGATCCATCACATAAACAACCACCAAACCCAGACACTATTGTAGATGTCAACAAGAACTTGCTTACAGGAGCCTGATAAAGCTGTCTCCTGAGAGGCTATGCCAGTGCCTGACAAATACAGAAGTGGATGCTCACAGTCATCCACTGGACCGAGCACAGGGTCCCCAATGAAGGAGCTAGAGAAAGTACCCAAGGAGCTAAAGGGGTTTGCAGCCCTATAGGAGGAACAACAATATGAACTAACAGTACCCCCAGAGCTCCCTGGGACTAAATCACCAACCAAAGAAAACTCATAGTGGGACTCATGGCTCTAGATGCATATGTAGCAGAGGATGGCCTAGTCAGCCATCAATGGGAGGAGAAGTCCTTGGTCCTGTGAAGGCTCTATGCCCCAGTATAGGGGAATGCAAGGGCCAGAAGGGGGAATGGCTGGGTTGGGAAGCAGGGGGAGGGGATAGAGGATTTTTGGAGGGGAAACTAGGAAATGCGATAACATTTGAAATGTAAATAAAATGTCTACTAATAAGTGTGTTAAAAATATATAAGTATCCCTTTATATTGGTTATCTTAAACCTCTTAATAATACTATATTATTTTGTTACAGTACTTCAAATTTGTTTCATAATTTTAAGTATTTGTTTTACAAGTAATGGTTGCTTAGATATCGAAAGGCGATAGTGGACAAATAAGATGGAGTGTTTTTCATTGTATTTTGATATTTTATTTTCTAGACTGAATCTATTTTTATAAATAAAACACATATTCAAACATATGCTTCATGGTTTTATGACCCTTTTCACAGTTCAGCATCATATTATCAACATATCTCTACATCAATAAAGACATTATCCCAGTTACATACTAACAGTCCAAATAGAATATAACATATCAAATAGGAATTAGATATTCAAGGGCAATATTGGGTAAATTTAACCTTTTTAGTTCAGAACTGTGATATTTCACTGTACATGGTACAAAGCTGTGATTTGAGCATTTGGGAAAATGGCCAGGGAGAAATTGTGGGTTATCCAGATAAGCTTGAGCTAGATAATGAAACTCTTTCTTAAAATAAGCAAACAACAATTCAAAACAATGAAAATCTGTGGCATCCACTGAAATATAAACTGGTTTAAATGAGCATGAGTAATTGTAACTTTTCTAATGTAAATCTTTGCTTCCAATACTGTCCTTAATATTGTTCTTTCGTTTTCATTTTGAAGAACATTTTACCTATGTTAATCATCTGCACAAAGAACATATTAACATGCTTTATCCGAAAGTTTATACAACATTTTGGTATATGGTGGCACACACCTTTAATCTGGGCTACACCTTCTGCTGGGGACCATATAAGGACATTGGAAGAAGGGAGTCTGGCTCTTGCTCTTTCACCTTCTTGCCATGTGGGACTCAGCAACTGCTCGATCCTTGGACTTCCATTCACAGCTACTACTGAACCATTGTTGGGGTCTGGACTGCAGACTATAAGTCATCAATAAATTCATTTACTATATAGAGCATATCCTTAAGTTCTGTGACTCTAGAGAACCCTGACTAATACAGAAGTTGGTACCAGGAGTGGTTCTAGAGGAGCAGAAATATAAGGATGAATGTTTTAAAATACTAGAATTGGCTTGTTAATCCAATTCCAACTACTGAAACTTCTCAAGATTCTCTCCCTCCTGGGAGCTCAGAGAATTTTGAAGACTCGTGGTTGAAACTATATTTCAAACTTAAAGAAGCTAATGCCCTTGATTTTCTTGATGAATTAGGTGATTCAGTGTACAAAGCTTTCTACAAGATAGGGAAAAAAATCGGAAAATGATTTTACTGGCTGGTTGCTCTTAGCATCTGGGAAAAAAAAAAAACAATGAATGAAAGGAAGGAGTTGTGTGATAAAATCGAAAGGCTCCAGACACAAGTAAACGATCTAAAAG
>NC_034613.1:92957240-92958738 GCF_900095145.1 Mus pahari
CACAGCTACTACTGAACCATTGTTGGGATTTGGACTGCAGACTGTAAGTCATCAATAAATTCCTTTACTATATAGAGCATATCCTTAAGTTCTGTGACTCTAGAGAACCCTGACTAATACAAAAACACTTTGGGTAGCAAGAGGTTATATGCCATTAATTAATCTCAGATTGATAAGGCTAGTAGAATCTTAATTCACAAATTTCTACTTTAGCATAGACAATTACCTAAAACACACAGGCATTAAATGTTTTTTTTTAATTTGCCAAGCTGTGATTGTTTATTAACTGACCAAATTACAAAAATACCATGGGAGACACTTTAGTTCACCCATCTAATAAGCCTGTTTATCTGGTCTTCCCTGTTGCCAACATCTATCTCTACCTCTACAAAGTGAGTTGTCTTCTTCTTCATCCCACCTCGTGGGGAAGATAATTCGAAGTACCAGAGGAAGTTATTTGCTTCCTTGAAGCGTTTCCCAACTGTATAGATCTCATAAATTAGATCCTCCATGCAGATGATGCCAAATTTACCAAGAGATCAAGCAATCAAGGAATTATCTGTCAAGGCAATCTGCTTCTTATTGATTTTGCCATAGCCTCGCTTGTAGATAAGCTCATTTACTGACTTCTGGTTGGGGTAACTCCATGCAATGTATGGTTCCACAATCCTCAGCATGTTAACTGAAGCCTTGTTGAGCTTAAGAAAGATGTCATTGAAGATCTGTCGAAGATGAAGTAGCTTCACTACCTTGCGGACCTTTGGGCTTACTCCACTGATTCCTCGGATTCTGATGACAAATGTCAATTTTGGTTCTGCTGTCACATAGAACTTCCCAGTTTTCCTTGCCATCCTGGCCATCCAAATCTCAGTCCAGGACATCTGTCTGTGTTCCTTGTGATAGTGATTTGCCTCCTCATAGATGACCTTCCTCCCTGATATAGTGGTCTCTTGTGAGGCTATGCCAGTGCCTGGCAAATAAGAAGTGGATGCTCACAGATGTTGGTGTCTCCCACCCCCACTAACCACTCCCCCTCCAGCAGGAATGCCAGAGTGCTGCCCACCATCGCCTGGACCGCCCACCATCGCCCGGACCGCCCACCATCGCCCGGACCGCCCACCATCGCTCGGACTGCCCACCATCGCCCAGACCGCCCACCATTGCTCAGACTGCCCACCACCGCGAGGACTGCCCACCATCGTGAGAACCGCCATGGCAACTTCAAAGGACTCAGGGGCATGCTGGGAACCCTTCCTAACCCTTCCTTGNACTTAAGCAAGTCCGAACAATAAAAATCCGAGCCTTGATCAGAAGTCTTTGCCAAGGCCTCCATGTTTCTTTTCGCAGCCCTCTTCCTTTTCAGGAGTTCCTGCTCTCCAGTTCGGATCCAGGCCACAGTGTTTCTGCAGGCAGAAACACTTACAGTCAGCTATTGGATGGAACACAGGGCCCCCAATGGAGGAGCTAGAGAAAGTACCCAAGGAGCTGAAAGGGTCTG
>NC_034613.1:92958813-92968112 GCF_900095145.1 Mus pahari
CCCAGTACAGGGGAATGCCAGGGCCAAGAAATGGGAGTGAGTGGGTAGGGGAGCAGGGCGGGGGAGGGTAAAGGGGACTTTTGGGATAGCATTTGAAATGTAAATGAAGAAAATATCTAATAAAAAACGAAAATAAAAAGATGAGCTTCCTCCTTGTCTTTCACAGTGTCCTCAGGGCAAACTTCTTCCTCGGGGGTGCTTCACCTTCAGCTCTGAAATTCCTTCGCTATTTCTTAAGAGTTTCTGGCAGAGCAGGAACCTTTTTCTTCTCTGGAATAGCACCTTCCCGTTTTTCAGTAGCTTATAACACTTTGTAGTTTATGTTTGGGTCCACAATGACAGACAGAATGCATTTTAAAAGATGACATAAAATGATACAGAAAGCATTCTAGACAACTATATGCACAAGTAGGAAAAGCACTAGGTGTAATTTGTTAATAACATTTGTCTGAAAACAGAACACTGAAACTTAGTATGGTAAATGAACATACTTAATTTAATTATAATTTCCTTGTCCATTGTATATAATAAGCAGATGGTAAATATTAAATTATTAACATTCTTGTGTGTCCATGAGATGGCTTAGTAGGTAAAGGTGATTGCCATGTGTCTTAGTCAGGGTTTCTATTCCTGTACAAACATCATGACCAAGAAGCATTTTGGGGAGGAAAGGGTTTATTCAGCTTACACTTCCACACTGCTGTTCATCACAAAAGGAAGTCAGGACTGGAACTCAAGCAGGTCAGGAAGCAGGAGCTGATGCAGAGGCCATGGAGGGATGTTCCTTACTGGCTTGCTTCCCATGGCTTTCTCAGCCTGCTCTCTTATAGAACCAAGACTACCAGCCCAGGGATGGCACCACCCACAAGGGGCCTTCCCCACACTTGATCACTAATTGAGAAAATGCCTTACAGCTAGATCTCACGGAGGCACGTCCCCATATGAAGTTCCTTTCTCTGTGATAACTCCAGCCTGTGTCAAGTTGACACACAAAACCAGCCAGTACACCATGAAAGTCTGGTGACCATAGCTCGATCCAAATTAACCAAACAGTAGGTGGAAAGAGAGAACACAGTCTCTGACTTTTGCACACACATCCTGGTACACATGCCCCCATAATAATAGTAATAAGTAAAAATAAAATTTTAATATTTTAGATAATTTAAATGAGAATGAGCTTGAAATGTTTCCATAGTAGAATGCACTGATAAATAAAAAACAATAGGTCTATTAATTTAAACAAAAATCTATTTTATTATAGATAATAAATTAAATAATTCTTTCATAGATTTTATTAACAGAAATAATACATGTACATAAAATATATTTTAGGCACTTCAAGTGAAGTAGTTGGTTTTGAACCTTAAGGTTCATGTTGAGCGTATTTTACCCATACTAAATTGAAAATTGATCAGATTGATTTCACCAGTAAGTTAACTTCAATGTTTAGAAATAGATTTTTCTCCTTTTATCTCTCTATCTGTGCCTCTCCTCCTCTTTCTCCCTTTCTTTCTCAGTATCTCTCTCTCATTCTGCCCTCTCTCTTTCCTCTATTTTTCGAGACAGAATTTCTAAGTCAAGCTGACCTCAAATATCCCATGTAGCCAAGACTGACCTTGAACTTCTGGTCTTCCTGCTTCTACCTCCAAATGTTGGGATTGCATACTTGTGCCATCTCAATTAGTTTATATACTGCTGAAGATGGGACTCGGGGCTTTCTGAATACTAGGAAGTAACTTGCCAACTGAGTTATACACACAGCCCTTAATTTCTTAAATTATATACACTCAGATTCGAAAACTTCTTCGTGGATGCTTGTTAATCTGTTAATGATATCCCCTATTTGGTTATACTAAAACTTTTCGAGTTTGGACAAATGATGTGACTATACCAACAATAAAACAATTCAGTTTGACAAAAGAAAATAAAACTGAAATGACAAAGTAATCATATTTAAAGATGTTCATATTTTGTTTTGAAAGTACAGAAGTACAAGTTGGTTAAACATATTCTTTGAAAGTATGGGATTTGTTTTTAAATCACAGCACAATTAATTGTCTTTAATATCTACTTTCTATCTTATTTCTAAAACACTGCATGCTCATTGACAAAGTAAATTAATTTCTAAGGTACAAGACAGTTTTCCAAATATGTCCCCATTGGGTCTCATTTTTTAAACAAACAATTAAGTAGTTTTAAGCAGGAAGAAAACCAACATACCCATGCTTCACTTTCGCATATTAAAAGACACTGAATTACAAAGTCACATCCAGTAGTGGAGCCATTTTCTTCTGCTGAGTGAGGGTGTTGGAGGGCAGTTGACCTCTTCTGTTAGAATTAAAATGAAACTCCTTTCCTGGGATTTGACTGGGACTATGTGTCATCCTAGATTATCTATAAGATCCCACAACTCTGACAGGTCTGGTAAAGATTTAGAGAAGTGATGAGACCTAATCCATAAAAGCCATAAAAGCAAACTACATTCATAGTAATACAATTATGCTTTATTTTTAGCTTCATGCAGCTAATACTCAGGGGTAAAATTATATCTAAATCCAAGTTTAAGATATAAACCATTTTTTCTCTTTTATATACTGTTTTCAGGAACTCTTTAAATATCACAGAAACTAAGCCTTTTATGTTTCTCATATTTCATAACTTTGTTTTTATGAGTTTCACAAATCTCATTGGCCCTTAATATGCACAGACACACATGCACACACACACACATACAGATTTCTAACAAAGTTCTATTATTACAGCTTCGAAAATAAAAACTGGTATTATTATATCTCAAAGTGAAAGGATGAGATAGAATTTCTTGACAAGAATATAAAATGAAGATTTAGCATTTTGTTTTTATGTTATCTGCCTTCTCTTTTAAGATTTACTTTTGACTTTGGCATGAAGTTTCAAATACAACTCAGCGAGTCCCCTTTTTAACTTTTTCAAAAATTGAAATGTAATTACAGCATCGCCCCTTGCCTCTACTCCCTACAAACCCTCCCCTGTACCTCTCTCCCTCCCACTTCCTCTCAAATTAACTTTTTATAACACAACATTTCTACTCAGTATTAATTGGTAATCATTATGTTTGCTTCTAGGTCTACTTGCTTAAAGTTAAACCCCTGTATTTTCTGAAAAATATTTTCTTTTCTCTCAGATATACATAGTAATTTCCCACTAAGAAGGTTTAGCTATAATCTCTTTGCTCTGGAATTTTTGTATAGTTTATTCTACCATATATCTTAGATAAACATTACTTAGGGCACTCTTACAAAAGTGGGATTAGTGCATTAAAGGAGATAAGCATTTATAAGACATTTATGAGGTCTTGGAGAAAAATATTTGTTGTACCAACTTCCAGTTACATAAACAGTATGTGAATATGTGATTCTGATGACATTTTTATTAATGTTAGTTCTTTGATCGTAGTTGGATTTTTCATGGTTTTTTTTTTTAATCATGGCCATTTTTTCCTTTAAAATTTTTCTCTTTAGTCAACTTTAGTAATTTTCATTTTCCCATACATTATTTATTTCACCAACAGTTTATATTTTTAGACCAGTACTTTATACATGATTCTCTAACATCTTCCCACAATCCTCCATGTTTATTGCTAAATCCACATTTTGATACTTTCTGTGCTTTTGCTTGCTTTATCTGTCTCTTGGTTTTCTCTCTCCTTTTTTTTCTCTAGCTGTCTGTTTTGTTAAATTTACCCATCCTTTTATTTTATATTCTCTTAAACTTTGGTTCCTGATTTTGGATTATTTCTCTCTTCCTGCATGCCTAAGAATTTGTGTAACACAAAGTAATTCTTAGTTGTCCATAACTCTTCCAGAAAATTTATTTTTATATCTCTTTAACAATGAAATGTTATTTAATTAAAACAAGAGGATGCTTTTAAGTTGCTACTTATTTTGATTATTTTTATCTTTGACTTTAAATACACAATAGTGTTATTATTTTTTGAGTAGTGATTAGAGTTTTTACTTTTTATTGATCTAAGAACAACTTTGTATTTTTTTACCAGGTTGTTTTCTAGTTGCAGTGAATTTTCACCAGAGATTTTAACCTATAAATGGCTTAATCAGTCTTTGAAGGTACTCCATTGGTGCTTGACAAAAACTATATTTTACCCTTCATTTTCAAGTTATTCAAATAAAATTCACATGTAATTTACACACCTATAAATAATTCACAAAAATTAATACATCATTTAATCCCCAGATTTAAATATTTGAAGATATTCAGCATATTTTCATTTTCTAATATAACAAATTAACAAGAGTGAAAATGTATGCAAAATGCACATATATACATACCAGTGTGGTTTTTGTTGTTTAGCAATGATTTAGTACACATTCTCTTGAATAACCCTAATGTTAAATGAAATAATTTTTCATTTTTATTTTTACTTCATGTATATCAGAGATAATTCATGGTTTTATATTAGACTCATATGGTAATCTAAGACATAAACCCTTGATTATTATTTTATTTGATTATCTTAATTGTTTTCTAAATTATTTTTTAAAACTTAGTCTATTTTATAACTATATATGTTCCATGTTTTGTATCCTGTGTTTCAGTACTCATTGTCTCTTATAATGTGTTACCCCATATCACAAATTCTAATTCCTAAGGTTTAAATTTTTTTATTGCAGCAGGTACACATTTTTAGTAACATTTTCTCTTTTATTTTGCATTATGTTTATTAGTTTTAAGATCAGTATGAGAACAAGTATATAAGAAAACAAAGGTAACAGGTAGTTACACTTAAGAACAAACAGTTGGAGCATGAAATAAAATTTCATAGGAAAATATTTGGAAAATTGTGACATTCTGTCATAACTGTAACTGTGTGAACAAAGGAATTTTGAAACTCATGCACATGCCCACGCAAAATACATTATCAGTCAGGCAAGACCTTAGACCTGAACCTTTCACAATGGGTTGAAAGACAGGCTTAGAGCAAGTCTAGAAAAGTGTTTGAAGAATGCCACAGGACAAACACAGTCTAAGAATACAGAGAGAGTTCCTGGTACTCTGGAAAATCTCCATCAAACATTAATTGATCATGAAAGCAAAGAACAGAAATTGTGGAGCTCACACATCAGAAAAAATAAATATCCTTTCCAGAAACTATTTTGAAAGTGCCAATAAAAATGATTAATTATTATATTTAATTGTACAGAGCAAACCTTGAGGGTATTTTTGTGTTCAAATAATTTTCATGACTTATTATAGTTTTATAGTTAAAAGCTACTTTTTTTAGGAAGGGCTTTTTGACCACTCTGGAAATCAGTTTGGTGGTTCCTCACAAAATTGGACATAGTACTTCCAGGAGATCCAGCAATAGCACTCCTGGGCATATACCCAGAAGATGAGGACACATGCCCTACTACATACATAGCAGCCTTATTTATAATAGCCTGAAGCTGGAAAGAACCCAGTTATCCCTCAACAGAGGAATGGATACAGAAAATGTGGTACATTTACAAAATGAAGTAGTATACAGCTATTAAAAACAATGAATTTATGAAATTCTTTTTTTAATCAATCTTTTTATTAGACATTTTCTTTATTTACATTTCAAATGCTAGTCCTAAATTTCCCTATATCCTTCCCCCACTTTGCTCCCCTACCCACCCACTCACACTTCTTGGTGCTGGCATTCCCCTGTACTGGGGCATATAAAGATTGCAAGACCTAGGGTCCTCTCTTCCCAATGATGGCTGACTAGATCATCTTCTGCTACATATGCAGCTAGAGACACAAGCTCTGGGAGTACTGATTAGTTCATATCGTTGTTCCACCTATAGGGTTGCACACTTCTTCATCTCCTTGGGTACATTCTCTAGCTCCTCAATTGGGGGTCCTGTGTTCCATCCAATAGATAACTGGGCATCCACTTCTGTATTTGCCAGGCACTGGAATAGCCTCATAGGAGACAGCTATGTCAGGGTCCCTTCAGCAAAATCTTGCTGGCATAAGCAATAGTGTCTGCGTTTGGTGACTGATGATGGGATGGATTCACGGGTAGAGTAGTATCTGGATACTCCATCTTTCATCTTAGCTCCAACCTTTGTCTCTGTAACTCCTTTCATGGGTATTCTTTTCCCTAGTCTAAGGAGGAATGAAGTATCCACACATTGGTCTTCCTTCTTTATTTTTGTATGTTTTGCAAATTATATCTTGGATATTTTAAGTTTCTGAGCTAATATCCACTTATCAGTGTGTGTATATCTAGTGACTTCATTTGTGATTGGGTTATCTCACTAAGAATGATATCCTCCAGATGCATCCATATACCCAAGAATTTCATAAATTCATTGCTTTTAAGAGCTGAGTAGTACTCCATTTTATAAATGTACCACATTTTCTGTATCCATTCCTCAGTTGAGGGAAATCTGGGTTCTTTCAAGCTTCTGGCTATTATAAATAAAAGCAGCTATGAACATAGTTGAGCATGTGTCTTTATTACCAGTTGGAAGATCTTCTGGGTATGTGCCCAGGAGAGGTATTGCTGGGTCCTCCTGTAGTACTATGTCTAATTTTCTGAGGAACTGCCAGACTAATTTCCAGAGTGGTTGTACAAGCTTGCAATCTCACCAGCAAATGATGAGTGTTCCTCTTTCTCCACATCCTCGCCAGCTTCTGCTGCCACCTGAATTTTTGATCTTAGTCATTCTGACTGGTGTGAGGTGGAATCTTAGGGTTGTTTTGATTTGCATTTCCCTGATGATTAAGGATGTTGGACATTTTCTCAGGCGCTTCTCCTCCATTCTGTATTTCTCAGTTGAGAATTCTTTGTTTAGCTCTGCACCCCATTTTAATGGGGTTATTTGAATTTCTGGAGTCCAGCTTCTTGACCTCTTTCTATATATTGGATATTTATTCCCTATCAGATTTAGGATTGGTAAAAATCCTTTCCCAATCTGTTGGTGGCCCTTTTGTCTTGTTGACAGTGTCTTTTGCCTTACAGGAGCTTTGCAATTTTATGAGGTCCCATTTGTCAATACTTGATTTTACAGTACAAGCCATTGCTGTTCTGCTTAGGAATTTTTCCCCTGTGCACATATCTTCGAGGCTTTTCCCCACTTTCTCCTCTATCAATTTCAGTGTCTCTGGCTTTATGTAGAGTTCTCCAATCCACTTAGACTTGAGCTTTGTACAAGGAGAAAAGAATGGATCAATTGTCATTCTTCTACATGCTAACTGCCACTTGTGCCAGCAATATTTGTTGAAAATGCTGTCATTTTTGAACTCGATGGTTTTAGCTCCCTTGTCAAAGATCAAGTGAACATAGGTGTGTGGGTTAATTTCTGGGTCTTCAATTCTATTCCATTGATCTGTCTGTCACTGTATCAGTACCATACAGTTTTTATCACAATTNCTCTGTAGTACAGCTTAAGGTCAGGAATGGTGATTCCACCAGAGGTTCTTTTATTGTGAGAATGGTTATTGCTATCCTAGGCTTTTTTATTTTTCCAGATGAATTTGCAAATTGCCCTCTCTAACTCAGTGAAGAATTGAGTTGGAATTTTGATGGGGATTGCATTGAATCTGTAGATAGCTTTAGGCAGGATAGCTATTTTGACTATATTAATCCTGCCAATCCATGAGCATAGGAGATCTTTCAATCTCCTGAGATCTTCTTCAATTTCTTTCTTCAGAGACTTGAAGTTTTTATCATACAGATCTTTCACTTCCTTAGTTAGAGTCACATAAAGGCATTTTATATGTTTGGTGAGAATTGTGAAGGGTGTTGTTTCCCTAACTTATTTCTCATACTTTTTATCCTTTGTGTAGAGAAAGACCACTGATTTGTTTTATATCCAGCTACTGCACTGAAGCTGTTTATCAGGTTTAGGAGTTCTCAGGTGGAAATTTTAGGGTCACTTACATATACTATCATATCATCTGCAAATAGTGATATTTTGACTTCTTCCTTTAAAATTTGCATCCCCTTGATCTCCTTTTCTTGTCTAATTGCTCTGGCTAGGACTTCAAGTACTATATTGAATAAGTAGGGAGAAAGTGGGCAGCCTTGTCTAGTCCCTGATTTTAGTGGGATTGCTTTGAGTTTCTCTCTATTTAGATTGATGTTTTCTGAATATCGCTTTCATTATGTTTAGGTCTGGGCCTTGAATTCCTGATCTTTCCAAGACTTTCATCATGAAGGGGTGTTGGATTTTGTCAAATGCTTTCTCAGCATCTAATGAGATGATCATGTGGTATTTGTCTTTGAGTTTGTTTATACAGTGGGTTACATTGATGGATTTCTCTATATTAAACCATTCTTGCATCGCTGGGATGAACCCTACTTGGACATGATAGATGATCGTTTTGATGTGTTCTTGGATTCAGTTTGAGAGGATTTTATTAAGTATTTTTGCATCAATATTCATAAAAGAAACTGATCTGAAGTTCAATTCCTTGTTGTATCTTTGTGTGGTTTAGGTATCAGAGTAATGGTGACTTCATAGAATGAATTGGGGTAAAATACCTTCTGTTTCTATTTTCTCGAATTGTATGACAAGATTTGCAATTAGGTCTTATTTGAATGTCTGATAGAACTCTGCACTAAACCCATCTGGTCCTGTTCTTTTTTTTGGTTGGGAGACTATTGATGAATGCTTCTATTTCTTTAGGTGAAATGGGAGTGTTTAGATCGTTAATCTGATCCTGATTTAACTTTGGTACCTGGTATCTGTCTGGGAAGTTGTCCACTTCATCCAGGTTTTCTACTTTTGTAGTAGGATCTAATGATATTTTGGATTTCCTCGGGTTCTGTTGTTATGTCAACTTTTTCATTTCTGACTATGTTAATTAGGATACTGTACCTGTGCCCTCTAGTTATTCTGGCTAAGGGTTGATTTTCTCAAAGAACCAGCTCCTGGTTTAGTTGAGTCTTTGAATAGTTCTTTTTGTTTCCACTGGGTTGATTTCAGCCTTGATTTTGATTATTTCCTGCTGTCTACTCCTCTTGAGTGAATTTGCTTCCTTTAGTTCTAGTGCTTCTAGGTGTGCTGTCAGGCTGCTAGTGTATGCTCTCTCTAGTTTCTTTTTGGAGGCATTCAGAACTATGACTTCTCCTGTTACGATTGCCTACATTGTGTCCCATAAGTTTGTGTATGTTGTGGCTTCATTTTCATTAAACTCTAAAAAGTCTTTAAATTCTTTATTATATCATTGACCAAGGAATCATTGAGTAGAGTGTTGTTCAGTTTCCACGTGAACGTTGGCTTTCTATTATTTATGCTGTTATTGAAGATCATCAGCCTTAGTCC
>NC_034613.1:92971751-92972804 GCF_900095145.1 Mus pahari
ATATATATATATATATATATATATATATATATATATATATATATATATGCTGGTATACATGTATGTATGTTCATATGACTGTGGGAACCCACAGAAGCCACAAGAGAACATTGGATTCCCAGGGGATTGTAGATACAGGCACTTTTAATCTGCCCTATGTGGGTACTGAGAACTAAATTCAGGTCTCTGTAAGAACAAGTGCTTTTAAACATTGTGTCATCTCTCTAGCCATTCCTTTCATTTTTTTTTTTGAAAATGTGTCTTTGTTTTTGTTTTGTTTTGTTTTGTTTTGTTTTAATACTTGTGATGGCTGCTTCAAAGGCATTTCACAATAACTCTAATGCTACACAAATGCTGGGGTTTTCTTGGGTTGATATTTGTCAATTCATATTGCTTCTCTGTTTTCTGTCATCTTAGGCAAATGGATGGAACTAAGAAAATATCATCCTGAGTGAGGTAACCCAGTCACAAAAGAACACACATGGTATGCACACACTGATAAGTGGATATTAGCCCAAAAGCTCGGGATACCCAAGATAAAATTCACAAACTACATGTAACTCAAGAAAGAAGGCCAAAGTGTCTGTGGTTCAGTCCTTCATAGAAAATGGAACAAAATACTCATGGGAGCAAATATGGAGACAAAGTGTAGAGCAAAGATTGAAGGAAAGGCCAACAAGAGACTGCCCCACTTGTGGATCCACGACATATATAATCACCAAACCCAGACACTATTGTAGATGCCAAGTGCTTGCTGACAAGAGCTTGATATAGCTGTCTCCTATGAGGCTCGGCAAGAGCCTGACCAATACAGAGGTCGATGCTGGCAACCAACCATTGGACTGAGCACAAGGTCTCGAATGGAGGAGTTAGAGAAAGGACTGAAGGAACTGAAGAGGTTTGCAACCCCACAGGAAGAACAAAAATATCAACCAACCAGACCCAGTAATTAAAATAACCCCATTAAAATGGGGTACAGAGCTAAATAAAGAATTCTCAACTGAGGAATACTGAATGGTTGAGAAACACCTGAAAAAACGTTCAACATACTTA
>NC_034613.1:92973522-92991004 GCF_900095145.1 Mus pahari
GATATCATCCTTAGTGAGGTAACCCAATCACAAAAAGAAGTCACTAAATATGCACTCACTGATAAGTGGATATTAGCCCAGAAACTTAGAATACCCAAGATACAATTTGCAAAATACAAGAAAACCAAGAAGGAAGACCAATGTGTGGATACTTCATTCCTCCTTAGAATAGGGAACAAAATATCCATAAAAGGAGTAACAGAGACAAAGTTTGGAGCTAAAATGAAAGGATGGACTATCCAGAGCCTACCCCACTCGGGGATCCATCCCATCGTCAGCCCCCAAACCCAGACATTATTGCACATGCCAGAAAGATTCTGCTGAAGGGACCCTGATGTAGTGGCCTCTTGTGAGGCTATGCCAGTACCTGACAAACACAGAAGTGGATGCTCACTGTCAGCTATTGAATGGAACACAGGGCCCCCAATGGAGGAGCTAGAGAAAGTAACCAAGGAGCTGAAGGGGTCTGCAACCCAATAGATGGAACAACAATATGAACTAAGCAGTACCCCCAGAGCTCATGTCTCTAGCTGCATATGTAGCAGAAGATGGCGTACTCAGCCATAATTGGGAACAGATGCCACTTGGTCTTACAAACTTTATATTCCCCATAGAGGGGAATGCCGGGGCCAAGAAGTGGGAGTGAGTGGGCAGGGGAGCAGGGCAGGGGGGGTATAGGGAACATTCGGGATAGCATTTGAAATGTAAATGAACAAAATATCTAATCGAATAATTAAAAATACAAAACTATTAAAAGGAATACAAGGAAAATGTCTAGTCTTGCATTACATTAAACTTAAGCTGGTGTTGAAATAAGATTATTCCAGTTTTAGAGTGTATGAAATGTTATGATTAACAAATAAAATATTCACAAATGATTATATATAAGCATATATTCAAATACTTACCTCAAAAATATTGTATGGAAAGAAACAATGTTGGAAAATATATAGAAAAGAAATGAAAAATAGGATTACATCCAGCAGTAAGTATTCTGTTGTAATTTGTGATTTAATTTCTCTGTTCATGTTAAAGATGGGGATTAAAATAATATATTTGTAAAACATGAGGATATAAACTCATGATATTTGGATAAAGGTACTCAGCACACATCTTCTTAGTGAAAAAGAACAAATCATAATATATAGTGGCATTTTGAGATAAATGAACATTGCAAAAGCCTGAAAATCAGCAAAGGACTCTGGAACTTTGTAAAGATTCAGAGACCTGGGTAATTATGATCACATAAAGAGCACAAACAATATACCCCAACATCTCCTTTACTCTCAAGCTCATGTCACATGGATTACTAGATTGAAATATGCATAGTAAGTATGACTTGGAAAATATTTGACATCAGACAAATACCCAAAGTCATAATGAAAAGAGTCATCTTAAGTATTAGCTATTGCCTGAGTTTAGACTTCTCTAAGAATCAGAAATTCCCCCATTTTAAAGAATCCACAGGGTATATATTGCACAAATTTGGAGAGTATATCCCTTGTGAATCTGACTCAGCCCAGCAGAGTGGCTGTATTTATCTATGACCTCTAGATACCCTGCACTATAAATGTCAACTTGAAAACCAGATGATGAGGGCACTTGGATCAAAAATCAAGGGTGTGGAAAACCTTCTGTGGGCATAGAGGCAGGACTATGTAGGTACTAAAATGGCTTCTGCTGTCTTGCCCCATAAACTATCCCCACACACCTGTTATTAACATGATAAAACAGTAACAAACACCAAAGTCCCTGTTCCTGCTATGGCACATTGAAATGGTCTTGAGCAAATGTGTGACTCCAGCTATTGAACCCTCTTGGATGCATAGTGCCAAAAGAAACTCAACATAAGTTTGGCCAGCTCCAGCTGAAGTCCTGCTCTTTGGTAAGTATTGCCAAGAAAGCAGCAGAGAGGAACACAGCTGTCATGGCTAGTGTCATACTTGTGCAGTTCACCTCACTCCCTCCTCTTGAGACAAATCTAGTTGATGGTAAATGACAGAGTAGGGAGGGAACACTTCTGCTGCACCTGTCCCCCTGTGCACAGTGGCCTGTTGAGGGATCCTTAGGCAAACACATAAATCCGGTTATTTCTCCACCCTCAGACACATGCCATGGCTAAAGGATGTGTAGCAAATGTTAGAAAGAACAGCTTCAGCTCCAGCTATTTCCCATTTTATTCAGCATCAGCCACACTCCCACCACACCATGGCTGCTTTCTAGATTCCAAATCCATTCCAAGATTCCAAGTTAAACAAAAAACAAAACAAAAGAAAAACAACAAAAAACGAAATCTTTAAAATTTAAAGCTAGACTCAACATATGAAATATCATAGGTAGAGCTTGACTTTATGGGCCTCAGTTGCCCCGTTCAATACATAGTTTTTCCAATTTCATACATTTATCTGCAAATTTTGTGGTTTCATTTTTCTTCACTGCTGAATAAAATTCAATTGTGTATTTGTATTCCATATCACGTATTTGCTTGATCATCAGCTGACATACATTTTGGTTGATTTCACAGTTTTGCTCTTGTGAATTGTGTCACAAGGAACATGGATGCGCATGTATCCTTGTAGTATAAATCCTTTGAATACATGCCCAAGAGTGATATAGCTAGGTTTCCTAGTAGTTTTATTTATTTATTTTTTCTATTCAGAAATCTCTGAACTGATTTCCACAGTGATTGGATCATTTCACACTAAGTATGTGCAAGAATTCCTCTTTCCCTATATTAGGCCCTCTATTGACATTTATTTGCTTGAAGATAACCATTCTGACAGGGATGAGATGGAATCTCAAAGTACTTAGATCTACATTCCTCTGATAACTAAGTGTGGAATGCTTTGAAACACTTTCTATGTTATTATTATTCTGATGGCAATAGTAAATAAAGATATAACCAAAAAGAAAAGCAAAGATTGATCTTTGTGACAAAATGATAGAATTTTTTTTGAGATTTATTTTTTATTAGATGTTTTCTTCATTTAAATTACAAATATTATCCTCTTTCCTAGTTTCCCCTCTGAAAATTCCCTATCCCCTCCCCCTTTTCTGCTCCCCAACCCACCCGCTCCCACTTCCTGGCCCTGGCATTCCCCTATACTATGGCCTAGAATTATTTGAATAAAACTTTTGCAAGCTTTTATTGTATTGTTTATGTTAAACTCCCCTTCTTTGTCTAGATTTCACCCAAATTGGCCATGGTGAATGATCCTCTTCATGAGTTCATAAATTAAGTTTTCAAAAATTTTATTGAAAAGTTTACATTAGTATTCATCAGTAAATTTATCTAAGGTTTTCTGGTCTCTCTCTGTCTCTCTGTTTCTCTCTGTGTTTCTCTTTCTCTCTGTTTCTCTCTGTGTGTTTCTCTCTCTGTTTCTCTCTGTGTGTTTCTCTCTCTCTGTCTCTCTGTCTCTGTCTCTCTGTCTCTGTCTCTGTCTCTCTCTCTGTCTCTGTCTCTCTCTGTCTCTCTCTGTCTCTCTCTGTCTTTGTCTCTCTCTCTCTCTCTCTCTCTCTCTCTCTCTCTCTCTCNTCTCTCTCTCTCTCTCTCTCTCTCTCTCTCTCTCTCCCTCTCCTCCTCTCTCTCCCCCTCTCTCTCTCCCCTTATCCAGTTTCAGTATCAGGGTATTATGGGCTTCCTGTAATAAATTTGATAGCATTTCCTCTCTTTCTATTTTATGTCATCTTCCTTAAAGTTTTGGTAGAGTCATGCAGTGACTACATCTAATCCTGGGCTTTTTCATGAAAACATTTTTGTTTTTATTTCTATTTCAGTTTCATTGCTTGTTTTGATTCTGTTACACCTTCTTGGTTTAATTTTGTTTATATATATATATTCTTTTAGATCTCCAAGTGTGGGGAATAAAAAAATTCAAAATATTACCCAGTGATCCTCTAGATTTCATTACAATTTTTTTTCTAACAATAACTCTTTTTGGTCCTCAATTATATCACTTTTGACCTATTCTCTATTTTGCTCAATCTAAGAGTTTGTTACTCTTGTTTGTCTATTTGAAACATTTGCTTTTGCTTGATTAATTCTATGTACTGTGTTTTTTCCCCTGATATTTATTATTTCTTGTCATTTACTGCTTTTTAGGGTTATATTGTATCTGTTGCTCAAAAATACTGAGGTGTACCATTGGTTCAAATCTGAGTTTATAGTATAATCCTTCATGTATGTAGGCTTTATACTTCCTTAACTATATTATATTTTGAGGGGACTCATAATTTATGCTCATTTTCATGATTCTGTCAATATTTCTATTTTACTGCTAATGTTTTCAGTGGCCCACTGATCATTCAAAAAGTTCAGTCTCTTAGTATTTGTTCATTCTCTTTTGCCCTTTAATTCTATTTTTATTAACAACATTATCTGATACAACACAAAGAAATATTTTATGTGTTAAGAGTTGCTTTGTGCTCTTGAATTCAGACTATTTTAGAGAAGATTCCATAAGCAAGTGCAAAGAATATGTAGTCTATCCTTATTGGGGAGACTATACACTAGGTATATTTTATGTCTAATTCATCTATGATATTGTTTAACTGTGTCCTCTTTCTGTTGACTTTAAGTTTTGATCATGTATCTAAAGATGAGAGTATAGTATTAAAGACACCTCCTATTATTCTAACAATATCTATGTGCTATTTGTGGCACACTAGTGTTTGTTTTACAAAGTGGAGAGCCACAATATTCTGTCTATATTTTTATATTTAGTATATTTTCATCAATATATATGTGCAGTAATTGTGTGAGTGGTATATGTGCATGCATGTGTAGGTGTGTGTGTGTGCAAGTACCGCGCATGTGCAACTAAGCCGAAGGAGAACATAGAATAGGGTTCCATTTCCATAAAGCTCTACTTTATTTCCTTGATAGAAGTTCTCTGATTGAACTTGGAGGTAGGATGGCTGCCAGCAAATTCCACTGATCCTCCTGACTCTACCTGTTCAGTGTTCTGGTTACAGTAAGAACATGGGACCTCACCCCACTTTTCCACAGGTGCTGGCCATTCAAACCCATGTCAAAGAGCAACCAAATGACTTTTGAACCATTTCTCTAGCCTCTTGCTTTATTTCTTAATGAATCGCTTCTCTCATTAATATGAATGGCCTTCTTTATCTTTATTGATTACTTGTAGTTGGGATTTTATTTTAGCAGATTTCAGCTTTTTTACTTTCCATTTTTTACTTTTTATTTTACTTTAGCTTATTTTCAACTTGCATTTGTTTGATATATAAACCTCCATTTTTGATTCTCAGTCTATTTCTCTTTTACAAAGACAACAACGTGTTTCTTGAACACAACAAAGAGTTGGATATTGTTTCAAAACACACTTAGCTAATCTGTGTTCTCTTGTTGGTAACTTAAGGCTATTTACATTTAAGATTATTACTGACATTTGTCCTTTAATCTCTTTATTTTCATTGGCTGTTTTGTGTTGTTATTTTATTATTTGTATTTGCTGGTTTATTCTATTGAACAAGAACAATTTCTTCATCCATAGATTCCTTTTTTTCATGTACTTCTCTCATAAAATTTATTGTTTGGGGGAATATCATGATTGAGACTCCCTTTCTTCCACTTCTGAGCATAGTATTCCTTTTTCTTCTTTAATGGTGTCTTGATGTTCATAGAATCCCTTGATTTTTGCTTATCATAAAATGTTCTTCTTTCTTTATGAATTTTCAAAAGCTAACTATGCTATCTGTAGTCATCTTATTTGCCAATAACTTACTTTCATAGGTTAAATGTACCATTCTGTGCTTTCCTGACTTTTAGGTTTGCTGATGAAAGATCGGGTGTTTTCAAAAATGATTGACTTTGTAATGGGGTAGGTAATTTCCATTATAGTTTTAATATTGCTTCTTTGATTTATGTTTTGGCATATTAACTATAACCTGTCTTAGAGAAGTTCTTCTATAGTCATATCTATTTGGAGTTTTAAATAACTTTTTTGTTTGTATACAACTTTCTTCCTCTGGATTTGAGAAATGTTCTGCCAAAATTTCACTAAATAGCTTCTCTATGCCTTTAGTTTTTATCTCTGCCTTGTCTTCTGTTCCTTAGATGCTTACCTTTGGTTTTTTGATTTTATGTATCCCAGATGTTTTAGGTATTCTTGCCATCTTCATTTTTGTTGTTTCAGTGTAATATTGTCTCATCTTATCCTATACACATATTAATGCATTTCTTTGGCTTTTCAAATCTATTTGGTGATATTTATAACTAACCTCTTTTGAACTTAGTTTTTACCTCTATATTTTTTCAAAATCTCAATTTCTTTGGTGAATTTTTCTCCTGTGCTGGTGACTTTTTCATCTATATTACAGATTTGGTCACACGCATTTTTTTGTTTGTTTGTTTTTATTTGTTTTAAAGTTTAACAGCTATGTTGCTAACTTTTCCTTCCAGGTCCTTGACTGAATTCATCTGCTTGTATGTATGTTTGAAGTCATTTATTATTTTTATAAGTAGACTTTTGATCACGTTATCCAGCATGTCATCTTCATATATATTTTTCCTGTGATATTTGGGGAGTTATTATCTTATGAAACATCATGTCTTGCTTGATTTTTGTGTTTGGTGTGCATATTAGAGTGAGTGTGTGTACATGTGCAAGTGGAGGCCAAAAATTGGTATTAGATAACTTCTTGAATTCATTTATACCTTTTTTTTTTTTTCTGAGACAGGTTCTTTCCTTGAAACTGGAACTTACTGATTTGGCTAAGCGGATCCTACTGCATTTCTACTCCCTAGTGTTAGGGTACAGACATGCACCACTATACTCAGTTTTTATGTGGCTTCTTGGAATCCTAATTTAGTGAAACCATAGAGTCAATCCACAGTGCTGCAAAAATAAAAATAAAAATAAAAAATACATGCATTCACACATACACACATACATACATATATACATATGTACATACATAAAATAAAGGAAGGGAAAGGAGGCAAAAGAAAAGTAAAGAAAAAATACAAAAAGAAAAGAAAAAAGAGTTGTTGGATCAGCTTTCTAGCTCTTCTCAACATGAATTGTGATAAAGCTGGTCAACTGAACTTGTAGATTCTTCTCTTTCCTATGAGCTGTGCTGCTATTTATCTTGTATTAGACACATAATTGATGTCTTCTCTGATTATTTGCCACTTTAATCAATTTCCTTTTTTGTACCTGGGCCTTTTTTGGCCACTCTAACTTTGCTGTCTATGAGCTGGACAGCTTCTCTCTCCCTCCCAAGTCTCCCCAGATAATATTCCTTGGAGTGGCTGATGTTCTAGTTGGGGATATCTCTAAAATACTTTTGGAATGTGGGAAGAAACCACAGCACTGAGAGCTGTCAGATGAAGGCTCTGTCTTCATACATTCAAGACCTTCTGAGTATTAACCACCATCTGTGATGGATGTACTTCAGAATTCTCAGACTCCAAAGCAGTGAAAGTCAGATAAATGGCTCCAGAGATTGTTCCACCTGCTGACCTCAGGCAGGGGCTACTAAATTCCAGTGTTATTCTCAGTTGATGAGCTCTGCTCCCTGAAATACAGGGATATGCATTTCAGTGCCTAAATAAAGACTCGTGCAGCCTGCACTTTTTAGCTTGTCAATGTCTGGCTCTCCCACTCACTACAACTGCTTCCCAGGGCTGTCTCTCACTCTGAGGCTGTGCCAAGTTAAATTCAATCTCCTTGATTTGTGGTTGTTCTCAATTCTCAGCTCCCAGGATAGCTCAGTTTTGAGCAATAGATTCCTCTCAAAATGGCACCTGTCCACTGTTTTCCATGTCTTATACAGTAACAAGTGGGAATTCCTCTCCACTGCTGATGAGAAAGATCTACTTTTCCTTTTGAAAAGGCTTCCCCTTCCCCTTCTGGGGGTGGGGGCATGTTAGAGATAGATGTGTTCCATTTGGTTTGGCTCTTTTTAATGAATTGCTTCTCCCTTTCTCTACAATTTTCAGGTATCTTATTTTTATTGTCAATGTGGATTTCAGAAGTTCTTCCCCTTTTCAATTCTTTCTGTACTGACTCTAATTATCAGCTTTATGTCTTCCAATTTCCCAGGAGCATTCTTATGTAGTCATTGTATGTACCATCTCTTTTGTTCTGCTTCTTCTCCCTCACTCCCATTGCAAGCACATCTTGCTTTTTTTTATTATTCACAAATATTTTAGGTTCATTAACTTTCTAATCTAACTAATTTAAGTTAGTATCTTAGAATCTTACTTTTCTAATGTCATTAATGATGTAATTGATATTTCCAGGGGTTTTTCTACAATTATTATCTGGGTTATTTGGCAATTGTTTTGGTTACTGCTGTCTACACAAAGATGCAGTGCTTCATGTGTTTCTTTATTCATTTAAAAGTGTAAAATGGCATTTGTTCCATCCTTGATACACTTTCTTTAGCTTCAGATAATCTCTCCATGATACATTCTACAATGTCTTTTTTGTTGAAACTCGCATTTGGAAAGTTTTTTTTTTGTTTTGTTTTTTTGTTTTTTTGTTTTTTTTTGCTTTTTCAAAATCTCGAGTTCCATTTGAATTTCAAGTCCATTTTTAATTGTTGTTTGTTTGTTTATATATATATATATATAATCACCAGTGACCTTCTAACAGACCAACAGAAAATGTTAATTTAAAATAAGCTAGGGAGTTAATATTTATTTAGGATAAAATTAAAATAAAAATAGATAAATTAAGGAAAGAAGGAAAGAAGAGAGGGATAAATTAAAGAAAAATAAAGAATGGAAAATCAAGAGATTAATATATGGTTGTGTCATTGCACAAATGTGCTTAGATAAACATGGAAAGATAAATAAATAATAACAACTTGAAAGTCTTAAAAATAAATAAAACCAGTAGCAATGTATTATGAGAGAAGGTAAAAGGAGAAACACAAGGTTATCAAAAGCAAATGAATATATATGTATATATATATATATATATATATATATATATATATATATATATATATATATATATATATATATATATATATATATGACTGGAAAACAGGCAAACTACTGAAGTGGTTTCTTTCTGGGCCTTTTAATCTTGGCATCTGAGAGCTTGAATCTGAGTTATGTGATTTTGCTACCATTTAGGTTATCTAAGAGCTCAGGCAGGTCAAGCATCAAAGGTCTGATAAGGCTGTCTTCACTTTGGGAGCTTCTCTTTTGTACATATCAAGAGCCTCTTGGGGCTGCACTCAGCTGTGCAGCCTGTGGGAGTAGCACGTTCTCTCAGGCTCCAGAGACTCCTAAGTTTGTACTCTGTGATGTAGCTAATGTCCAAGCCAAGGAATGTCTCCCTAGGGTATTGGGTATGGGAGGCAAGACATAGGACGGAGATCTGAAGGACCAGTCTTACTGCTTTGAAATCCCAGTCTGCTTTAAAAACCCTGTGAGAATAAGCAGGTTTTGGAAGTTGAATAATTCAGTGGACCTGAGCTCAGAGGTCTCATTCTATCAATGATGAACAGCAGATAGACGGCTCTGCATGTTGAAGAATCTACTAACTTCAGACTTGGGGCTACCAGTCTACATAGTTAACCCTCAGAGGGTGGGATTGCCTTCTAGCTCCAGAGGGCAGGACTAACAACCAAATAGTCTCTCGGTACCTATAGCCATACTCATCTCTTGCTGCATGAACTAAGAATCTCTTGAAAATTGTTCCCTGTTAAACTGACTTGTAGTAATTCATCGATGTTGGCTCTCCATAAGAACTTAGTCTAAAAACAATTTACCTCCTTGTAGTCATTTTCTAAAGGTCCTACTACTGGACTACAGTCCTTAAAGCCATGGGAAATGACAATGTGGGCCTCCTCTTGATTGTGGACCCATCAGTTTCCCACCAAATCTTCTCACTGCCTCTGAGATTTTACACAAACTGCAGGCTTCCTGTAATCTTGAGGATGTTTACTATAAAGGGAGTTTGGATTTTGTCAAAGGACTTTCTGTATATAAGGATATTAACATGTGGTATCTGCCCTTGAGTTTGTTTATATGGTGGATTACATTTATTGACCTATGTGTGTTGACTCATTCCTACATTGCTGGTATAAAGCAGACTTGATCGTAGAGGTTAATTTTTGATGTGTTCTTGATTTTTTTTTTGCATGTAATTTATTTGCATTTCTGTTCACTAGAGAATGACCCACAATTTTGTACTTTTGTTGGTTCTCTGGGTTTTGGAAATCAGAGTGATAGTGGCTCCATGAAAAGAAATTGCAAGTTTCCTTTCAATTTTATAGAATAATTTGGTAAGTATTGGCATTAGTTCTTTGAAGATATGATAGAATTGCCTGTGTCTATTTAGTCTTATGCTTCTTTTAGTTTGGAGAATATATATGAATACATTGTAGCTGTCTTGAGACACACCAGAAGAGGGCATCAGATCCCATTACAGATGGTTGTGAGCCCCCATGTGATTGCTGGGAATTGAACTCAGGACCCCTGGAGGAGCAGTCAGTGCTCTTAACCACTGACCCATCTCTCCAGCCCACTAGTTGGGAGATTTTAATTTACTGTTTTACTGCTTCTATGTCATTGGTTGTTATGGGTATATTTAAATTGTTTAATTTTTTTGTTTAATTTTGGTAGGTCATATATATCGAGAAACATATAAGTTTCTTTAAATATTCCAGTTTAGCAGAGTGTAGATTTTAATATTATGTATTATGATTCTCTGAATTTCCTCATTATCTGTTGTAACGTTTTCATTTTTCATATCTGATTTTGTTACTTTGGGTCCTCTCGCTATTGATCAATTTAATTAAAAGTTTTTCTGTCTTATTTTTTTAACGAACTTGCTTTTTTTCATTTCCTTTATTCTTTGTATTGGTGTGTCATTTATACTTTATTAATTTCAGTCCTTGATTGTCTCTTCCTGTTGACTCTCCAAAGGTTTTTCCAAGGGTTTCAGGTGTATCATTAAATTATTAATTTGAACTTTTCCCCATTTTATGATGTAGTCACTTACTGCTAAATTATCCTCTTAGGACTGACTTCATTGTGCCCATAGATTTTGCAGTGTTGTGTTTTCATTTTTATTCACTTCTAGGAATTTAACATTTTATTTCTTAATATCTCTCTTGGTCCAATTTTTATTCTCTTGTGTGCTGTTTTGTTTCCATGAACTTGTGTACTTTCTGTAATTTCTATTGTTGATATCCAGCTTTATTTCCTTGTAGCCAAATAGACTGCAAAATATTTTCTATTTTCTTAAATTTGCTTTCTATCCTACTATGTCATCCATTTGGAGAAAGTTTCATGGGTTATTGAGAAGTGTACTCTTTAGTACTTGGGTAGAATGTTCTGTAAATATGTATTAGATTAATTTGATTAATAATGTCATTTAACTTCAGGATTTATTTAGTTTTTGTCTGAATGACTTTTCTTTTGGTAAGAGTAGGGTATAAGTTATACCCTATCACTATCACTGTGTTTGAGTCAAACTGTGCATTTAGATCTAATGTTTCTTTTATGAACTTGAGTGCACATTTTGGCACATATATGTGTGGAATTGCAGTATCCTGTGGTAGATTTTTCATTTAATAATTATGAAATGTCCTTCCCTATCTCTTCTGACTAGTTTTTCATTCAAATGCATTTTGTCAGACATTAGCATAACTATATCCATACCTTCTATATCTCAACCCTCATGAAGAAAGCTTCTTCTAGTAGTAGACAGCAATTAACACAAAGACACACAATAAATCAGTGTGCAGCAAAAAGACTTTTTGTCATGAAAGAATATTTAATTTTCCAAATGTCTTCACTGTATGAATAAAAGGATCATGTGATATGTCACATTAGTTGATTTTAATATTTCTTCTCTCTCTCCCTCCTTCCTTCCTTTCTTGTCTCCTTTTCCTTCTCTCTTTTTTAATTATTTAGAAGCAAGATATCACTATACATCTTAGGCTGCCTTTGAACTGATGAATCTCTTACTTCAGCTCCTGGAGTTCTGAGATTACAACTGTGCATCATCAAACTTGGTCTTCTTTTCCTAATGTAAAAAAACTAGTGCTTGTAAACTTTTAAATTAAAAATGATTTTGGCATAGCTCATATATTTTTATGTACTACCATCACATTTTGTCATGTCCCAATATGTTTTGTAATTTTGATTTAAACTTTATAATGTTCAATTAGAATGTGTGTGTGTGTGTGTGTTTGTGTGTGGGTGTGTGTACATATATGTATGTGTGTTTTCCAGATTAAATCCCAAGGTTGATTTTTTTTTCTTAATTACTTATTCTTCTCTCATACAATGCATCCAGACCACAGCCTGCCCTGCCTCCAATACCCCCAGTTCATCTGCACTTTCACTCTCCTCCAGATCTACTGCTTCGACTTTAAAACAATTAAGGTCATCACTTTAGTTAGGGTTTCTATCTCTGTGATATAAAACCATGAGCAAAAAACAATACAAAACAAACAAACAAAACAAAAAAGAAAAGAAGCACAACTTAGAGAGGAAAGGGTTTATTTCATCCTATAGTCTCACATCACAGTTCATCATCAAAGGAAGTTAGGGCAGGAACTGAAGCTGAAGCCACAAAGAAACACTGCTTTCTGGCTTGCTCAGCTGACTTCTTTTTAACAGTCAGGACCATCTGTACATACAGTGGACTGGACCTTCCCACATCAATCATTCATCTGGAAAATGCCCTACTGACTTGCTTACAGGCAACCAGGATGAAAGCACGCTCTCAAACGAGGTGGTTCTTTCCAGATAACTCTAGCTTCTGGCAAATTGACAAAACAAACACAAATCCCAAGCAGGACAGTCAGACAAAACTTATCTTACTGTTGTCATTAATTTATTCCTTTTATGTTTCTTTAATTTTTTCCTTTTTTATTGAATATTTTCTTTATTTACATTTCAAATGTTATCCCTTTACCAGGTTTCCCTGCTCTGTAGTACATCTTGAGGTCAGGGATGATGATTCCCCCAGAAATTCTTTTATTATTGAGAATAGTTTTCCCTAACCTTGTTTTTTTGTTATTCCAGATGAATTTGCAAATTGGCCTTTCTAAATCTATGAAGAATTGAGTTGAAATTTTGATGGTGATTGTATTGAATAGATAGATAGATTTTGGTAACATGGCCATTTTTACTATATTATTCCTGCCAATCCATGAGCATGGGAGATATTTCCATCTTCTGAAATCTTCAGTTTATTTCTTCAGAGACTTGAAGTTTTTATCATACAGATCTTTCACTTGCTTAGATTCATACAAAGCTATTTTATATTACTTGTGAGTGTTATGAAGGGTATTGTTTCCCTGGTTTCTTTCTTGGCCTATTTATCCTTTGTGAAGAAGAAGGCCACTGATCTGTTATGTCCAGCCACTTTGCTGAAGTTGCTTATCAGGTTTAGTTCTCTGGTGGAATTTTTAGGGTCACTTAAGTATACTATCATATCATCTACAAATAGTGATATTTTGACTTCTTCCTTTCCAATTTGTATCACGTTGATCTCCTTTTGTTGTCTAATTGCTCTGGCTAGGATTTCAAGTACTTTATTGAATAGGTAGGGAGAAAGTGGGCATCCTTGTCTAGTCCCTGATTTTAGTGGGATTGCTTCAAGTTTCTCTCCATTTAGTTTGATATTTGCTACTGGTTCGTTGTATATTGCTTTTATTGTGTTTAGGTATGTCTCAATTTCCTGATCTTTCTGGCCCTTTAAGTTGAAAATCTTCATTCTAGTCTATACCTATTGTCCTTAAGTTTGGTCTTCTCAGTTTGTCCTGGATTTCCTGGATATTTTGGTTTAGGATCTTTGCATTTCTCATTTTCTTTGATTGTTGTGTCAATGTTTTCTGTGGTATCTTATCCACCTGAGATTCTCTCTTCTATCTCTTGTATTCTACTGGCAATGCTTGCACATATGGCTCCTGATTTCTTTCCTAGGTTTTCTATCTCTAGAGTTGTCTCCCTTTGTGATTCTTTATTGTTTCTACTTCCATTTTTAGATCCTTGATGGTTTTGTTAAATTCCTTCACCTGTTTTGATGTGTTTTCCTGTCATTTTTAAAGGGGTTTTTGTGTTTCCTCTTTAAGGGCTTCTACCTGTTTACCTGTGTTCTTCTGTATTTCTTTAAAGGAGTTATTTATGTCCTTCATCATTATCAAGAGAAGTGACTTTAGATCCATCTTGCTTTTCTGCTGTGATCCAGGACTTGCTATGGTGGGAGAGTTGGATTCCGATGATGCCAAGTAACCTTGGTTTCTGTTGCTTCTGTTCTTATGCTTACCTCCCACCATCTGATTATCTCAAGTGCTCCCTGCCCTTTATTCATCTGATTGGAGCCTGTCCTTCCTATAATCCTGGTTGAGTCAGAAATCCTCAGAGTTCAGCTTTCTCTGTGATCCTATGATTGTGGGATCTGGTGATGCTGAGATTCTGGGTGTGTCAGAGTTCTTGGCAGTCAAGCTTCCTCTGAGACCCTGAGATCCTGGTATGACCAAGCTCCTGGGATCCTGGGATCCTAAGATCCTGGGCACGTTAGAGTGCCTGGAAGTGTTACCTCCTCTGGGAGCCATGGAGCTGTCTGCTGAGTTGGAAACCAAGGTAGACCAGCACTGAATGGAAGAAACCTGAGCTTCTGGTCAGGCAGGGCTCCTGTGTCCCTGCTCCTGCTGGCCCCAGGCACTTTTAGTGGTGTTGGAACAGATGTTGTGTTCTACTCACCAGTGATCCTAAGATCCTGGGTGTGTTGGGGCAATAGTGGGACTGTCCACCGAGTTTGCACCCAATGTGGCCAGTGGTAACTCTTTCTTTTTTTTTTTTAATTAGATATTTTCTTTATTTACATTTTGAATGCTATCCCGAAAGTTCCCTGTACCCTCCCCCTACCCTGCTCCCCTACCCATCCACTCCCACTTCTTGGCCCTGGTGTTCCCCTGTACTGGGGCACATAAAATTTGCAAGACCAAGGGGCCTCTTTTTGTTTGGAGCTAAGACAAAAGGATGGACTATCCAGAGACTACCCTATCCAGGGATCCATCCCATAATCAGCCACCAAACCCAGACACTATTGCATATGCCAGCAAGATTTCACTGAAAGGACCCTGATATAGCTGTTTCCTGTGAGGCTATGCCAGTGCCTGGCAAATACAGAAGTGGATGCTCACAGTCATCTATAGGATGGAACACAGGGCCCCCAGTGGAGGAGCCAGAGAAATTACCAAGGACCTGAAGGGGTCTGCAACCCAATAGGTGGAACAACAATAAGAACTAGCCAGTACCCCCAGAGCTCCTGTCTCTAGCTGCATATGTATCTCTTTTTACATAATGACTTCCTTGGTTTCCTGTGATTGCTAGAAACTAAAAATCTGGTTTTTTCAGCCTCAGTTTAATCACCCTTGTTCCGTCTTGCTTACAATTTTCATGCAATATCTTGGACCATCTATTCACTGGGAGCCTACATGTATCTTCAAAGGCAATATGAGTTGTCTTCTGTTGGTATATTTCCAGTTCCTTCATTGTTTCTGTTCTTTTATTGTCTTCCTTTGTGATTTTAAAGGTGGTTATTTTCCTTTGTTTCTTCTTTTATTTCTTGAATCCTCTATAAACATTTATGAATATCACAAGTCTTATATAAAATATCTTATAAATACAATAAATTTTAAGCTACAAATAATATAAATGGATTGCACACAAAAATATTGAAATTTTCTCACTACTACCAATCATTTATTGTTATTAACATCACAGTAACATTTATTTATTATAAATCCATTAATAATGTGATATGACTCTGCTTATTTTTAATACTTCTCTGTTTTTAAGCTAAAGCTAAAAACAACTTACTAGAATTGTAATGATTATTCTGTATTTGGCTATATATGTGCCTTAACTGGTATGATTTTTAGCCTTGTATATTTTTAGGATGTATGCTATGTTTCAACATGAAAATTTGACCTTTTGAAAGGTCATGTAGTAATGAGTTCTCTCAGCATTTTCTTGAGAAAATGCTTATCTGTCATTTTTGAAGGAGATCTTTGCTTGATATAGATTCTTAGTTAGATTTTTTAAAATTTATTTCCACACCAATTGGAATATATGTTCCTTTTCTTTCCTAGTCTGCAATGCTCCTGCTAAGACATCTGCATAGACTTATTGAAGCACTATTATGTGTGATAAATGATTTTTTCCTTGCAACATTCAAATTCAGTCTTTGATTTTATGAAAAAGAGTGATTATATACTAATGACTGGTGAAGAGTCCATGATTATCAGGTTATTAGGAGTTCTTTGAACTTCATAAGACTCAGTACTTTCATTTTCTTCTCAAATTTTGAATAAATTTCAGAATCTTTCTTTTACTTTCATCTCCTCTTTCTTTGATCTCCTATAGGACCTATATGTTATTTTTAATTAAGGAATATTGTGATTCTTCAAAAATTCTAAATATCTATGCAATGAATATATCTGGAACATATACAAGCCTCACACCACATATCCAGCTCTTGCTAGAACTCTATCACACAGCCCCACTACTTTCCTGACCTTCTTTAATGATTATTTATTTACTTTGCTTGTTATATGGTTTCTTTTTTGAATGGTTTTATTTGATAATTTTATATTTTTGTATTTTATATTTTGTATAAAAAAATCATGTAAATTTTTACTTATATGATTTTCCCTTCCCTTTCCTTTATCTAACTCCTTCCATCAGCCCCCAAGTCCTTCTCAAACTCATGAATCCATATTCTTTTTTTTTCATTTTTTTATTAGATATTTCCTTCATTTACATTTCAAATGCTATTATGAAAGTGCCCTATATCCCCCCCGCTCCCCTACCCACCCACTCCCACTTCTTGGCCCTGGCATTCCCCTGTACTGGGGCATATAAAGTTTGCAAGACCAAGGGACCTCTCTTCCTAATGATGGCCAACTAGGCCATCTTCTACTACATATGTAGCTAGAGACACGAGCTCTGGAGGTACTGGTTAGTTCATAATGTTGCTCCACATATAGGGTTGCAGACACCTTCAGCTCCTTGGGTATTTTCTCTAGCTGCGCCAGTGTTCCATCCAGTAGATGACTGTAACACCTTTCATGGGTATTTTGTTCCCCATTCTAAGGAGGGAAGAAGTATCAACACTTTGGGTTTATTATTATTATTATTATTATTATTATTATTATTATTATTATTATTATTATTTTCTTTATTTACATTTCAAATGCTATCCCGAAAATTCCCTATAACCCCGCGCCCCGCGCCCCTGCCACCCTACCCACCCACTCACACTACTTGGTCCAGGCCTTCACTTGTGCTGGGTCATATAAAGTTCGCAAGACCAAGGGGCCTCTCTTCCAAATGATGGTCGGTTAGACCATCTTCTGCTACATATGGAGCTAGAGTCTCGAGCTCAGGGGGTACTGGTTAGTTCATATTGTTGTTGCACCTACAGGGTTGCAGCCCCCTACAACTCCTTGGGTACTTTCTCTAGCTCCTCCATTA
>NC_034613.1:92994012-93009857 GCF_900095145.1 Mus pahari
AATGTGCACAGAGGGCTGGTGTTCAGATCTGCCTCCTTGCTGAAGATGTAGGCCCAAAACAGGGCCTGTCCCATAAGACATGTTGCCTCTGCAGATTATTCACTCACCTGCACAGACTAGCCACTGAGGGACCCTGGACACAATATGACTCTCTCACCTGCTCTGGCAGACAGAGACCTCACCGGTGGCCACCTTTCCTCTGGCAAGGAAGGTGCCCAAATTTCTGGAGCCTGAAATAGATTCTGTTCCAGAAGTTAGGTTTCTTCTGTCTGTCCTGAGGCTGTGTAGCTTCTGAGGTCCACACTCTTGCCAGCACAAACTGGAGCCCAGAATCTGTGTCACTTCTGTAGGCCTCCCTCTAACTGGCAGTGGACTGGAGCAAAGATGGCTCACCTTCCCGCTCAGGCCAGGAGACTGCTTCTGGGCGGTCACCCCTCCTCAGGTGGGAAAGGTGCTGGATAACTGGAACCAGAATCGGGATCCTTCCCAGAAGCTGTGATGCTTCTCCAGTCTGCCCTCTCCCCGGCAGTACACCAGAGCAAAGATGGCTCACCTTCTGGCTCAGGCCTTGAGACTCCTCCCGGGCGGACACCCCTCCTCCATATCCACACTTTGTTCTTCCTTCTTCTTGAGTTTTATGTAGTTTGTGAATTGTATCTTGGGGATTCCAAGCTTCTGGGCTAATATCCACTTAAAGACAAAATGTGAAGTAGAGACTGAATGAATGGCCATCCAGAGACTGCCCCACCTGGGGATCCATCTCCTTATCCACTACCAAAACCAGTCACTATTGTGGATGCCAACAAGTGCTTGCTGACAGGAGCCTGATATAGCTGTCTCCTGAGAGGCTCTGCCAGTGCCTGACAAATACAGAAGTGGATGCTCACAGGCATCCATTGGACTGAGGACAGGGTCCCAAATGAAAGAGCTAGAGAAAGGACCCAAGGAGCTGAAGGTGTTGGCAGCCCCATAGTAGGAACAACAATATGAACTAACCAGTAACCCCAGAGCTCCCTGGAACCACCAACCAAAGAAAACACATGGTGGGACTCATGACTCTAGTTGCATATATAGCAGAAGATGGCTTAATAGTCATTAATAGGAGGAGAGGCCCTTGGTCCTGTGAAGGTCCTATGCCCCAGTATAGGGGAATGCTAAGTAGGGCCAGGAAGCAGGAGTGGATGGGTTGGTAAGCAGGGTGAGCAGGGAGATGATAGGGGGTTTTTCAGAGGGGAAACTAGGAAAGGGAATAACATGTGAAATGTAAATAAAGAAAATACCTAATAAGAAAAAGAAAATATATATACACAGACTTTAAAAGCTAATATAGAATCATTTCTGTAGAAATCTCTTCCCTTTTCCTTAATTTCCACCTTCAAAGAAAATTTAAAAAAAAACAGTTTGCATTCACCTATAAGATTCTGATACTAAAGGTACATAATCTTTCCTTTCTGTTGAAATATTAACTAGGACTGACTAAGATTATGTTGATAGCCCTCATAAATCATCACATTTGTTCATTACATTTATAACATGCTAGGGTCTCCTGGAGAGCAGAAAATAGCAAATGTTTTTAATGCCTTCCCAAGACAATGTGCTGAGCCAGAGGCTCGGGTTGACTGTTGATATTTTCTGGGAATCCAGTTGTCAGGGATTCAGTATGGCCCTTCTTAAATGGGAAACAATTATTAACTGTCTACCATGAAGAAGTAAATAAGCTTTTTGGTAGAATTTGAAAAGTTTTTGAGGTAACATATACCCTACATGGGTTCTCAACTCACCATATAATCCACAAGGATGTCATATGAAGTATGGTTGAACGCAAGAAATTTGTCAACAGCATATATAGGTTCCAGTGTTAGTTGTTTGCTACTTGAAAATTAGGACACATCAGGCACACAGCATTTGAAGTTTGTGTGGCAGACAGACACACTCTATGACAACCACAATGCTGACTGTTATTGGGGGTGAAATATTGCTCTTGATTAAAAGATAGTATGTGACATGCCTCATTACTCACACCTTATAATAAAATACTCTAGTATCCATTCAAGAATGGTCTTCTGAATGCATCAATGCTCTGGTGGCATTAATTAATTCTGCTTATCAAGGAGAATTAGGGTTGTAAGTACACATTAAAACCCCAGAGAACCAGCATAAAAAGTTATTAAGGTACCTTTTTTACTGCTTTGCAAAATGGCCATAATCAATAAATAACTGCATCAAAAATGGGGCTATACAGGACTATAAAGACATCAAATATCACATTCATAATGGATTTGACTGTTTGACTGTTTCACTAGGTGAAAAAAATCGAATCAAGATGCTCTAGAGTGTAAAATAAATAGGACACTGAATATGCTCTATAAAACTGCCAATTTAGATTCATCAGCAGCTATTGATCGGAGGTTAAAGCAGACATACCTTATATTTATCCTTTCTAGTGGTGAATTAGCTAAACCACTTAGACTACCAGTGGGTCAAATGCTCACTCCCACCTAAGAGCTATCTGGATTTGCAAAAAAAGAAACACACATAAATACACACACACACACACACACACACACACACACACTCTCACACACACACACAATCAGCTAATTTTGATATGCCTTGACTTGACTAGCTCAATGACTGGGCATTTCTAAATCTCCCTGAAGCTAACAAACACCCTCCTCCAGTATTCCTGAGGTAATATCTTTCAAAATCCGTATTTCATCACTGTTACCCCAGACCCAACTGGGGAAGAATTCCTGGATTCTTACATATAGAAGGGCCTTTAAGTTGCATCTTTCTCCTTCCCTGTTGAGGCAATTCTCTCCTCTCCCCACTTTCTCTTTCTAGGTCTCTTCCCCACAGGATCTAAAAGTCCTGCCCAGTCAATAGTTGTATGGCAATTCTTTATTATCAGTCGAAGCCAGATGGGGGCAGGGACCCTCAGGTCTGGAAGCATACCTTTTTGGGAGCCGAAATAATACAAAGCATTAGAACCAATTCCCAATCTCCTCTTTTCTGTCCAAATAAAAAAGTCTCTCCTACACAACGAAGTACTACTCAGCTATTAGAAAATATGAATTCATAAAATCCTTAGGCAAATGGCTAGAACTAGAAAATATCATCCTGAGTGAGGTAACCCAATCACAAAAGAACACACATGGTATGAATTCACTGATAAGTTGATATTAGCCCAAAAGCTCAGAATACCCAAGATAAAATTCACAGACCACATGAAGCTCAAGAAGGAAGACCAAAGTGTGGGTGCTTCAGTCCTTCTTAGAAAGGGGAACAAAATACTCAGGGGAGCAAATACGGAGACCAAGTTTGGAGCAAAGACTGAAGGAAAGGCCAAACCCAGACATTATTGTGGATGCCAACAAGTGCTTGCTGATAGGAGCCTGAAATAGCTGTTTTCTGAGAGGCTCTGCCAAAGCATGACAAATACAGAGGTGGATGCTGGCAGCCAACCATTGGACTGAGCACAGAGTCCCCAATGGAGGAGTTAGAGAAAGAACTGAAGGAACTGAAGGGGTTTGCAACCCCATAAGAAGAACAACAATATCAACAACCAGTTCCCCTGCCCCAACCCCCCCCCCCGGCCTCCCAGGAACTAAGTCACCAATGAAGGAGTACACATGGAGGGACCCATGGCTCCAGCTGCACATGTAGTAGAGGATGGCCTTGTTGTGCATAAATGGGAAGAGAGGCCCTTCGTCTTGTGAAGGCTGGATGCCCCAGTGTAGAGGAATGCAAGGGTGGGGAGGCAGGAGTTGCTGGGTGGGTGTGGGAACGCCCTCAAGAGAAGCAAGGGGAGGGAGAATGTTGTAGAGGGTTTCAGGGGGTGGGGAAAACGGGAAAGGGGATAACATTTGAAATGTAAATAAAGAAAATATCCAATAAAAAGTCTCTTTTCTCAGATAAAAATTGAGCATAATCATAACAATTATGTAAATTACAAAGTATGATATATAATTAATATCTATCCCATCATATTTTTCAATTAGATAAAGTACTCTATTTATTTTGACTTAGAGTTTATAATTTTATATTTGAATTATGTTCTGACTTTAACTTGTATTACCATCTGACAATCATCTTTTCTATATTATCTTCCTAAATGCTAAATAAAGTTTGATTATGAGACTATAGTCTTCAACCCCATTAGAAATCTGAGAATAAATTTAATATTACCTGAATATATAAGAAGCACAACAATATAGCTTCCAAAACTTAACTAAATTTTCAGAGACAGCTGACTACCTAGAGAGTCACCCAGTCCTCAAAACATCGGAGCATCTGTCTTCAGCCTTCTGGCCCACAACCATCTGAAAGATCTTGCAATGAAGCAGGAATTATAATGAACTTGTTTACTCTGTCATACCAGAGCTAAACTGTCAACTTTCCTGCATTGTGTGTCCTTCCTTTCTTGGACAGTGTCTTAGTTAGGGTTTTACTGCTGTAAACAGACATCATAGCCAAGGCAACTCTTATAAGGACAACATTTAATTGGGGCTAGCTTACAGGTTCAGAGGTTCAGTCCATTATCATCAAGGCAAGAGCATGGCAGCATCCAGGTACACATGGTGCAGGTGGAGCTGAAAATTCTACGTTTTCATCTGAAGGCTACTAGCAGAATACTCCCTTCCAGGCAGCCCACACCCACAATGACACACCTACTCCAACAAAACCACAACCTCCTAATAGTGCCAATCCTTGGCCCAAGCATATTCAAGCCGTCACACACAGTATTTTTTGTCTGTAGATGAATAGTGTAATTATTGTCCAGTGGCTATTTTGCCATAACTGTAACAACTCCATATAGAGGTTTTGATGTTCAGCTTCTTGAACTAAGAAGCAGGTACTATCAGGAACAGACATGTCTCTAGTCAGATAATCTTTAAAAATAAATTAGTATTAAAATTATATTCTGTAAATTTTTGATGTTTTTGAAGACTATCCATATAAAGTATATCTGAGTTGTTTAACCTTGACTACTCTTAGCTATTTCTATTTGAATATTGTAGAAAGTACCTTAATATAACTAGATCAGAATCTAATATAACCATGGATTTATTACCTGCCCCTTAACTTGTGTTACTTAATCATTCTCAACAGTTTGTAATAGCAATTATTAGAAGGACTTGGTCTAAGCCTTGTATTCTTAAATGAGTTGCATAGGCACAATGCCTATTTAAGAGTAAAAATATTATTTTTAGATTTTGTATCAATATAAGAAATTTATATCAATGAAAACCTTAAATCTGCATCAGTCCATAAATTCTATACCAATGTAAAATTTTAATTACAATTTCTAATAATTATAAAGATTTCTACCAATTAAAGATTATGACTATATAATGCTTTGCTTAAGAATAAATTTAGTAATCTATCCCAGTTATTTCCTCCCTGTAAAAAATTACAGCCATTTCCAAATTATCCCTTAAAATGACAACCTATCTACAATTTATAAAATAACCATAACCAGACACCCAATCCCAAAGGATCAGGATGACAACTCTCCATAACTTCTTCCTGCTGAATAGGGGCAACGAAAATTCTTTAAAGGGGTAGGGAGCAGTAGAAAAATTAGAAAATTTGGTTAGACTTAAGAAAGATAGCTTTAGCATTTGCTACCCCGGCTCTGTATGCTGAAGGTTCAGTGCTTGACTGAAGTTTTGACTAAATCCATCTGAAAGTTTGGATGAAGTGAAGTCATTTGGAATCAGTAGCAATTCCTGAAGCTGTTCTGGAAGCAAGTCTCTGGACAACATCAGGAAGTGGGGGTTAGGGGGACCAGGGGCCGTTGTGTGATGGAGGGGTAGAACAGAAGGTCATTTCAGCATCCCTAGGCTGAATCTTGCCCAAGTTGTACAATCTGTAACACAAGAATCTCACAACCAAACTTTTAGTACTATTAAGATATTCTTATGGATTGTGAAAGGAGCACAGAGCAGGGAAGGGTGAATTTTCCTCCTTGTTTGAGCAGGTGAAAGAGAACTGTCTTTTTTATGATTTAATTTGATCAATAATCAATTGTAATAAATCTTCATTCATGCCATGTGAAGGATGGCATGCTGAATCTTAAGGAGTCCATTACCAATAAGATTTATTGTCTAAGTTTAACTGCAGTTTTGTCTAGAGACATTTTTATGTCTAAGTCAGTTATTGGGCTGTTCCCCTGTCGAGGAATCAGCAGATCAAGGTACCTGTTTTGTTTGGTCTTCTTGATCGTTTCTCTTTTCTGCCTGTAGCCAAGATCTTCAAGGGGTCTTCTCATATTATATTGGATTCATATCACTCTGAAACCGGTCCAAAGCCTTTTCTCCTTTCTTGTCAACACAAATAAAAAGCCTCTCTCCCTAAAATAGCATGTTCTTGGTTGAGTAACGGGAAATAATTAAAGGTATAGCTTGACCACACACACACACACACACACACACACACACACACACACACACACACACACGAATGCCACAGGCCAGCTAATTTTGATATGCCTTGACTAGCTCACTGGCTGGGCATTTCTAATCCTCCCTACAGTTAGCAGGCTAGTGTATATTCTCTCCTTCCTTCGCACTTTACTGAGTCAATTTGCTAAATCAATATTTCATCTCTGTTATCCTAGACCCAACCAGGGAAGTGGCCTCTGGATTCTTATGTGCTGGCTGGTCTTTAAGTTTCATCTTTCTTCTTCCCCATTATGGTGATTCCCTACTCTCCCCTCACTCTAGACCTCTTGCTCAGACAATCTAAAAGTCCTACCCTGGCTCCCTGACCAACCAATGGCTGTACAACAATTCTTCAATGGAAGCCCGCTGGGAGCAGACCACACCTTTTTGGAAGCCAAAATAAGTCAAAGCATTAGAACCAATTCCCAGCATTTCTTTTCCTGATATGTTACCTCATTTGAAGAGCAATGAAAACAGCTGACAATTTAGTTACTGGAGTATTCTACAGTGAAACTGTAGACAATGAAATCTGTGTGTTCCTTGTGGTTGTGATATGAATATTTTATTTTGATGTGTAACAAAAGTAGACATTAGCTGGGCATGGAGGTATGTGACTCACAGTATTCAGGAGTCAGTCTGATTTGAGGGAGAAAGATCACAAGTTTTGATAAACAGGATCACCCCCCCCCCAAAAAAAAATGGGTATTATTTGCCTGAATTTCCAGACCTTCACCCATTTTGCTTGTATTTAAGGCTGACTTTTGGACACTATATCAATGAATTGTTTTTCCTCTGGCTTTAGTTGAGTTCAGCCAGTGCATGACTGCAGCAGACAGTTAAAGGCTACGTTCAGTATATATATATATATATATATATATATATATATATATATATATATATATATAAAAGCAAAAGTTTCTGTCCCAGATTATTTTCAGAATAGGAGAACATAGAAAGACTATATTTTCAAAACTAGGAGTTGTGAGCTTGCACTATTACTATTTTACTATTTCTGGTCTTTTTAGTGAACTTCATTAAAGGCCATTTAAAAAATAATATTAATCTTGTTTACATTTGTTTGAAAATTGTATACATGTACACAATATATTTGATCACATTAACACCAGTTTTCTCAGTCTAACTTTCCCAAGAACTCTCATCAAATCTCAAATCCGTTACTTGTTTTCTTTTTTCACAAAATAATCTATTTTGTAGAGTTGTGGGGGGCAGAGGAAGCCCTGAGTGAATGTGTTGTTGACATAAGCCAGCTATGTTAAAGACCCTAGACTCAGACCCATGGGAAAAAAACGCAAAGACTTCTCTCTGGAATGTGCCTGAGAGGGATAACAAAGCTTTCCTCTGGTCCATGTACAGATATGATTGTCTGTGACTCAAATGTCCACCATAGCTTTTCCCGGATCCACAGATATTTACAGTCTTAAGGCTGTTCTCCCACAGAGATTGCACCTACTGAGATTAACTAAATCTGTTTTCCTGATAGGGTTGTATATAATAAATCCTGCCTCCTTATTCAGCTGTATGCACTAACCCTGCATCCTAGTTCAACTGTTTATAATAAACAAGCTGTTTCCCACTGCACTGAGGTTTCTCTATCACAGAGCCTATTTCAATAAAAATCCCAGTACTTTTTGTGTGTACATGTTTTTCTTATTTTCTTTTAGTCCTTGTCATCTGTAGTCATAATAGATGTGGCAAGTGGCTCCTGACCAGAGACAAGGATGTAGATACTGGTTATTGGGAACACTTATGTCAGATGAGGGAACACTTCCCAGAGAAGATAAAAGACAAAGCAAGAAGATAGAAAAAATATGGGAAAAGAAGAAACAAATGTAGCAAAACCAAAAAGGATAAAGGGATAAATAAAAAGGGGGGAGCAAATGAACCATATTCAATTCGTCTTGTATAAATTATTAACAAGTAGAATCTAGAAATAGGAAATTATATGTCAGTACTTTGAGAGAAAATTTGAGTAATTGCTGAAGCTGGGTACATACACTACAGCTGTACCAATTCTTAGCTTATGTTCAAGACACTTACCCTTGGCTTTCTGAAGAAAAAACAGTAAGTTTAGCCACTTAGGAGCTAAGATGGAGAAAGTTGGTGGGATAACTACAGGGCTGAAGGACTTGAATATATTCCCATTTCGCTTTCAGTTTATGGAATTTTACACGCAATTCCATAGACGACCAACTGGAAGAGATCTGCTTCATAGGTTTTGTTCTTCAGCTTAGGAAGATCAAGCCTTCTCCCCCTGAGAAATTGGCATAGATAATGATAGGGGAGTCACTGATTTAGCTTCCACAGTAACCCCAGGACCCACAAAATTCGAGGGATACATTGGATGTATGGGTCAGGCTTGTCCTTGTGGGGCGGTAGAATGTGCACAGACAGCCTGGGCCCCAGTTGAGCAAAGGTCTGGAACATCAGTGGCCCGATGGGTAGTGACTTCCATCTGCATGGGTAGGTGGCTCCTGTCCTGGGTTGCTGGCTCCTGTCACACAGTTTCAACCCCCCATAGCTCTCCACCCCTGCAGAGAGGTATGTGGCCATTCATCACCTAAGAGCAGCACCAAGCCCTCCCACATGCAAGTAAGGTTTCCCCAAAGCTCCCAGACCAAACCAATGAGAAGTAGCTGCTGTCAGACCCTTACCCATCCCAAAACTGTATATAAGAATCCTATTTGAAAGGATTAGGTATGTGAGAACTATTCCATCGTCCAAGCCTTTTGCCCTAAGAGCTGTAACACTTGGGAAGAGATCTGCTCCCCTGAAGTACTGCCTGAGGCTCTGCTACACTCCTCACTGGCTAGTCCCCCTCTCTTTGGCCCAGCCAGACCAGACACAGTGCAGGGCAGCACAGAGTAACCTGGCAGGCACAGCAGAGACCTAGGCGAAGCCAACTGCCTCAGCAGAAGTGGGGAAGCCAGGAAGTGGCTTCCTCTCTCTGCCTGCACTCGCTTCCCTTCACCAGAACCCTCGCACCAAGCCTGGCCAGAGATCAACATGGAAAACCTCTGATACTCAGGCCCACACGTCCTGACATGTCTGATGCCTCAGATGCTGATACATAGGAGACTGATTACAAAGATGAGGCCACCCAACCCATGGCAAAATTGTGCCTTGGTTCTGTGCCACCAAAAGATTCAAGGGCCTTATTTAGGGTGATAGATTTGGGGTATCACACAAATGATTTTGACTGCTTTCCTGTATTTGAGAAACTGGACCCAAATGACCTAGGATAAGTGCTGTGCTATCTATCATGAGGCTATGCTTCCATAGCTTTAAAGGAGAACAAACAAACCTCTATGACATATGGGTATATGGTTCCACATACCCAAGAACTCATTCTTATACTTGATTTCAGTAACAATGTCTGGTTTTCCTCTGACTGGTTACATGTGGTAAAAACCTTGCATAAACCCAGGAGATTACCTGTTATTCAAAACTGGGTCTATAGAATTATACCAAGACCAGTTGCAGCATAATTTAGGTCATGGAATTGCTATAACTGCTGTCTTGCTCCTAGGAACAGGGCTTCATGAAGGAGCAGAAAATCAATTACACTATCATTTGCAAGCCTACCAACAAATTAACATTGCTTCCAAAAGGGCATGGAGACAGTTGTCCACCAAAGAGACAAAACCTTGTCACTGCCTGAGAAGAGTCTTACCCAGACTTTTTAGTCCAGCTCTTAAGGGTTACGAGGTGCCTAAGAGCTGACCCAAAGGCAGGAAAAGTGCTTATGAAATAATTGACTTTTGAGAATACTAATACGTCTTTAAATGGGTTTTGCAAGAGCTTAAACTTAGAAGAGATGATTAGATTATGTGCCAACATAGGTTCCAACCACTTGCAAGGTGCAGTTATCTCAGTTGCCCCTAAGAAAGGTGTTTGACCTGAGAGAACAGGTGGTGCCTGTTATGCATGTGAAAAACCTGGACATTTCACAGTGATTGCCACCACAGGAATTTCAAAGAAAAAACAAACAAACAAACAAACAAACAAACAAAAAATCCTGGGCCTTTGTATCCACCAGATAATATGCACATCCCTGGTATTATATCTGTGACTTCAGAGAGGAATCACCTAGGCTAAGAAATACAGTTCCCAAAAGGATATTCATGGGCAACCTCTTTGAGAGTGGAGAAGCAGCTGATCCAAGCCAGGATGCAGCAAAAAATAGGGCCTATGTATCTCTAACAAGCCCCATAAACCAAAATGGCAGATGGGTGATCCTCAGCCACAAAATTGCACCATCAATTAACTATATTGGGAAACCTCAGGCAGTAGGTGATTAGACCTCAGTTCTGCAACCTGAAGTACACTAGCCTCTAACATGGAGATCCAAGCCATTCCCACCAGGGGCCCCTGCTGATAGGCACAGTGAGACTTACTTTATGATGCAGACATACCCTAAGTGGACTACAGATTCATCAGAAGGTAATAGCTGATGGTTATACAGGAGCAAATTAAAGTTCTGGGTTAGCTAACCAAACTTGTTTAGATATTACAACTGAATTTAAAAACATTAGATCAACTAATGATCATCTCCAGTGTTAAATGAGCAAAGTTCCATAGACAGAGGTTTTAGATACTCAAAGTATGTTGTTTGGTACAAATAGTAATGGAGAATCATCCAAAAAATGCAACATATCTGTATTTCTGTATTTAATTGGCAGAGCTTTTCCTAGGCTTCTGTAATTTCAGAATGATGCTGGTCCCACTATGAACACTTCAGCCAGCTGCTGCTAATTTGCAGGGAGTTGTTGATGAGGCATAGGCGCCATTACAAGAGTTCTACCTGATCAGCTGGTACAATGCCAAAGTTCATCAAGATATTTTAGGCCATGTGTTATCCTGAATATGTTTGTAAATTTCTGGGGATAAGATATCCTGAGCTAAATGGGAATTCTTTTATATAGCATAAATCATATTATCTCTCATCAGACATTGCATCAGGAATTTGGTGCTTTATGGGGTTTAGGTAAAACTCAAAAGGTGTAACTACTCCCACAACTCTTTGAAGTCATTATAAAAAGCTGGGATTGGGGTATCCCAGGACAAAAATCTTTTCACTAACAGCTTTGGTAGATATATCACAAGGCAAGCTTGCATGGAAATTTGCCTCATGGATCACTTGTCGATGAGAGAATCTGGATTCTTGCTGGAGTATCTGCTTGCTAGAGAAATATGGAATGCTGACAATGCTTTGGTGAACCAGTTACAGACAGGATACATAGATCACTCCAATAGACATCAGAACATCTCTTTCTTTGTCACAGAAAACCTTAAATGGAGGCTGTTACATGACTTATGAGCAATAAATAAAGGCTTGTAGGCAATGGGGCACTCCAGCCAAGACTGCCATTGTCCACTGCGGAACTAGTACACTTTTATTTAGTTATAATTGACATAAAAAATTGTTTGCTCACCATTCCACTGTATCCCTGCAATTATGATAATTTACTTTTATCTTCCTTACACTTAATCATACTCTACTAGCATAGTACTTTTAATAGAAAGTCTTCCCTGGGGGTAAGAAAAACAGTACTACTGCTTGGCAGGAATTCGTGCTGAGGTTAGTTAGCCCATCAATGACCAAACCCCTTTAAGGTTTATATCATCCACTATACAGATAGCTCCTGTGTAGTCAAAGTAATGTTTGGTATGTGTATATTTAGAATTCTAATATACATTTGGTAGATCTTTCCTTATGAGTATGAAGTAATCCTTGTTATTTATTCTGACTAGATTCTCTTAAAAATTTTTGTCCAGTATTACAATAACTATGTGTATAACTCCTAGTTTCTTGATTCCATTTTATTGGAAAAAATTTTGACGCTTGCACCCTAAGGTGATCTCTATATTTGATGGTTAAGTGTGTTTTTTAAAGATGTATTTGTGTGTGTGTGTGTGTGTGTGTGTGTGTGTGTGTGTGTGTGTGTGTACTTTTGTGCACATGTGTTCAGGAGCACTTAAGGGCTAGAATAGAGAGCACTTAATCTCTTGGAACTGGAATTACAGACAGTTGTAACCTGCTATGAGTATGCTGGGAACCATGCTTGATCTTCTGCAAGAAGAGTAGGTGCTCTTAACCACCAAACTATCTCTCTAGCCCTGCGTTAAATTTCTTAGAAGCAACAGAAAGTTGAGAATGGTTTTTGCTATCCTAGGTTTTTATTATTCCAGATGAATTTGCAAATCGCCCTTTCTAACTCTGTGAAGAATTGGGTTGGAATTTTGATGGGGATTGCATTGAATCTGTAGAATGCTTTTGGCAGGATGGCCATTTTGACTATGTTAGTTCTGCCAATCCATGAGCATGGGAGATCTTTCCATCTTCTGAGAACTTCTTCAATTTCTTTCTTTAGGGATTTGAAGTTCTTATCACACAGATCTTTCACTTCCTTAGTTAGAGTCACACCAAGGTATTTTATATTATTTGTGACTATGGTGAAGGGTGTTGTTTCCCTAATTTCTTTCTCATCCCATCTGTCCTTTGTGTAGAGGAAAGTCACTGATTTGTTTGAGTTAATTTTATATCCAGCTATCGCACTGAAGATGTTTATCAGGTTTAGGAGTTCTCTGGTGGACTTTTTAGGGTCACTTATGTATACCATCATATCATCTGCAAATAATGATATTTTTACTTCTTCCTTACCAATTTGTATCCCCTTGATCTCCTTTTGTTGTCGGATTGCTCTGGCTGGGACTTCAAGTACTATATTGAATAGGTAGGGAGAAAGTGGGCAGCCTTGCCTAGTCCCAGATTTTAGTGGGATTGCTTCGAGTTTATCTTCATTTACTTTGATGTTGGCTATTGGTTTGCTGTAGATGGCTTTTATTATGTTTAGGTAGGGGCCTAGAATTCCCAATCTTTCCAAGACTTTTATCATGAAGGGGTGTTGGATTTTGTCAAATGCTTTCTCAGCATCTAATGAGATGATCGTGTGATTTTTGTATTTGAGTTTGTTTATGTGGTGGATTATATTGATGGATTTCCTTATATTAAATCATTCCTGCATCCCTGGGATGAATCCTACTTGGTCATGATGGATGATCATTTTGATGTGTTCTTGGATTCAGTTTGCAAGGATTTTATTGGGTATTTTTGCGTCGATATTCATAAGGGAAATTGGTCTGAAGTTCTCTTTCTTTGTTGGATCTTTGTGTGGTTTANGTATCAGAGTAATTGTGGCNTCATAGAATGAATTGGGTAGAGTACCTTCTGTTTCTATTTTGTGGAATACTTTGAGGAGAGCTGGAATTAGGTCTTCTTTGAAAGTCTGATAGAATTCTGCACTAAACCCATCTGGTCCAGGGCCAAGTAGTGGGAGTGGGTGGGTAGGGGATCAGGGTCGGGGGTGGGGGTATAGGGAACTTTTGTGATAACATTTGAAATGTAAATAAAGAAATTAATAATAATAAAAATGTTTAAAAAATAAAAAATAAGATTATATTAAAAAAAGAAGCAACAGAAAGTTAGAACCTGTTTTGTAATGCAATCTTTTGTTCTCTGTATCTTCATTAGGGAAATCTATACCATTATTAGTACCAAACTAATTTTGAATACTGTATACTAATTACTAATTTTTTGGTGATTTCTTAGATATTTTTTGATGAATTGTTCTGGCATTGATTTTTATTCCCTTTGACCTCTTGGGCATACTTATCCTTGTCTTCAGACCAAGGTGGTCTTCAGAGCAAAGTGCTCTTTCACAGTAGCCTCTGCACACCTAGGTCATAATTTTTTAAAATCTATTTTATTAGTTTTTTGGGGAAATAATCTGTGTTAACAATGTGGTCTTTCTGAACTTACCCCAAGTCAGATCTGATTCCTGGCCTTAGTGTCCTGAGTTGTTGAACATCTCTTGTTCCTATAAAACTAATCCAGAATCAAATTGTTTCCTCATCATGGGTCCAGAGTTTCTTCTTATTGTTTTTTTAAGAATTATTTATTTATTTATGTATAAGAATACACTGTAGCTGTCTTCAGACACACCAGAAGAAGGCATTGGATCCCATTACAGATGGTTTTCAGCCACCATGTGGTTGCTGGGAAATGAACTCAGGACCTTTGGAAGAGTAGCCAGTGCTCTTAACCTCTGAGCCACTTTTCCAGTCCACAGCTTCTTCTAAAGCTACTGAAAATGTGGAACTTCTCAAAAACTAGTAGACCTTACCCTAACTCATGACAGGTTCATACCCTAGGTCTGCAGATTCTACTGGAGCTCCAAGGAGATATGGACCTTTCTACATGCCTGCATTCCTAACATAAAGTGAAATTCAGTCCCCACCCTGGATACTCAGCTTCCATTGCAGCTGTGGGAGGTAAGAAGTGGCACTCTCTCTGCTAGCATCCATCAGCTGACAATAATTCCACAGTAATGGATAGGGCCTTGAGCGCCCTTCCCTTCTTAATGCTGAATGTTTTAACTGACCTGATCCTATGCAAGTCTCCTGGTGTGGTGAGTTCATGAGTTCAAACCTAAATACTGTCCAGAGGTTAGCATTTAACCACATTCCTCTCATGCTTTAACTGTTACATTAGTTTGGTCCCATAATCCACAATTCATAAGCCTCATATGTTTGGTTATCAGTACTCCTTTATCTAATTTGAAGGTGCCATATGTTTGCTGTTAAGACCCTGGGTAATATATTGAATATCAATTTCTCATTTTTCAACTCAAGTTTCACATTCTTAAGAGCTCACAAATGGATCAGAATTGTCCCCACTTACAAACTCTTATAAGCATAATTTTTATTCATTAGTTATAAGTATTTAGGAAAGACTAGGTATATGGCTATGAATATTATGCTGTTTCATAAAGTATCAATAAAAATTCCCTTTTTCTTTTAACCCTTTGTCAAAAAAAAATTGATATTCAAGGCATCTTTCTACAGATGTTTGTGTCAAAACATGCTATTTTGAATGATTGTATTTCTTTGGGGGCATTATGTTTTCTAACTTCAATGGAAGTAGTTGCTAGAATTATACATTTTGCTTTGATTTAACCGCTGTTGCTGTAACGTATCTTTGTCTCTAATTACTTTTATTTGATTACTTAGTTATCCTCAATTATTTATGCTTCTAAACACCTTTCAAATAGTTTTTGGCAGGTTCTGAAACTTATATCCTTCTGTCGCTTTTGTTGGAATGAGGTTAAGCAAATGAATTTAATTGAAACATTTGCTTTTAATTATGTCTTTCCTTTTTTTCTTTCTTTTTTTTGTTTGTTTGTTTGTTTTGTTTTGTTTTTTCGAGACAGGGGTTCTCTGTATCGCCCTGGCTGTCCTAGAACTCACTCTGTAGACCAGGCTGGCCTCAAACTCAGAAATCTGCCTGCCTCTGCCTCCCAAGTGCTGGGATTAAAGGCG
>NC_034613.1:93010522-93017725 GCF_900095145.1 Mus pahari
CCTGAGCTCGAGACTCTAGCTGCATATATAGCAGAAGATGGCCTAATCGGCCATCATTGGGAAGAGAAGCCCCTTGTTCTTGTAAACTTTATATGACCCAGCACAGGGGAAGGCCAGGGCCAAGTAGTGGGAGTGGGTGGGTAGGGGAGCAGGGGTGAGGCGGGTATAGGGAACTTTTGGGATAGCATTTGAAATGTAAATAAAGAAAATAATAATAAATAAAAATATGTTTATCATATATTCCTATGTTGACCTATTTTGTCAGGAACAACACTGAATAGATACAAAAACCATCATTTCCTTTTGTGACTCACCATTAGACATAATAAATTTGAAAATGCATTTTCTTTTTTTCTAATATAAATAATATATAATATACTATATATGTTTATATGACTAATTTAACCAACTTTTAAAATATGGTGGTTGAACTTTCTCAAGTTCATTGTATATAGTCTTTTATTTTTAAAAATTTTTACCATATCATTTCTTTTAAATAAAATTTTCTTTATTTTTATTTGAATAGGTGTTTTCCTACATGTACCACCTGTATGGCTGATGCCTACAAGAAGGAATCTGCTAAATTAGATTCCCTAGCACTATAGTTACTGACAGTTGTGAACTGCCATATGGATGTTGTGAATTAAACCTGAGTCCTCTGGAAGAAGAACCCATGCTCTAAAGTGTTGATCCATCTCTCTATCCCCCCTCCATCTTTAAAAAAATCAGTTCTTTTTGCTATTATTTCTGTTTTCCCCCAATCTTTTAAAAATATTTTTTGATATTATAATATATTTCTGTTCCATTTCCCCTCTCCCAACCCTCCCATACACACCTCCCCATTAAAATCCATGGTCACTTTCTATACTGTTGTTTATGCATATCTGTATATGTATATACAGCTATATTCCTAAGTGTAATCTCTTCGGTCTGTATGTTACTTGTATGTGTTTTCAGGGCTAACCATTTGTTTGTTTTTATTGTTGTTTTCATTTCAAGACACAGATTCTGTATGTTCTCTGTGCTGATCTTAAACTCGGAGAATTAAGAGATCTTCTACCTCAGCATCTTGAGTATCTGGTATTCTATATGCTACTCTGCGTCCAGCTGAGAAGCAGTTCTTGAATGTTTAAGTTATTGTTGCTCTCTAAGTACTGAACCTTTATTTTCTTTCTATATATTTCAAAGTTTGTGGTATTTCTGAATTTTTGGAGTTAAATAGTTATTTTGCTTTAATTTAAATTACTGCTGATATTTTAAAAACCTAGGTTTAACTAAAGCATATTGTTTACTGAAATTGAGCAATACTCACTACCAGCAAATAGAAAAAAGACTGTAGTACTATTCTACTTGTGCTAGAGTTTATACTTCTAGATAAATGTCTAAAGATGTCAAGCCTGTGAAACTGTTAAAAGTCATCAGTGCTGAATCAGTACTGGCCCAAAGGTTTAAGAACATGTTTCAACAAGCCTGAGAAGCTAAGGGCCTGAGTTCCATCCCCGGTACATATGTAAAGATGGAAGAAGAGAATCTACTCGAGTAAGTTGTTCTCTGACCTCCTCGAGTAAGTTGTTCTCTGACCTCCACATACTTGCCTTGGCACACACGCCCACACTAAATAAATTAATTTTACTTCAAAAAGTCTCAATGTCTTGTTCAATGTTCATCTCTGGTGAGCTGCTACAGATGCCTATAGTTGTTTATGTGTTTATAAAATGGGAAAACAAGTAAAAGATTTTCAATTGTTCTGAGCTGAAGAATCCCAGTAAGTAGTTGAATATGTATGGCAAGAACATTATAAGATATTTATAATGTAATTAATACAAAGTGAAAATGGGAAATATGATATCATGAAACATAAGTATGTAGAGATGGGAATGGAAGCAGATTTATGTTCATAATTTTAAAACTGATTAATGTTAACAAAAGCTAAATCAATAATTTCCACATTAAGGATCTGTCAAGTGATGAAAATAAAACATGATTGAATATGGTAAACTTTATTATAGGGTTGTAGAATTCATACAACCAGAACTCCTTACAGCATTCAGCACCTGTACAGTTTTGTGGATTTCACAATACAGATATCAGTGAGAAAGAATCATTACACAAGTAAAAAATTGCTTCCTCATGAAGATTGTTCACATATCAGTCAGATTCGTTACACAGCACCTGATAGAAATGCAAAAATGTAACTTCCGAAATCAGGAGAGTTGAACACAATGAAGAAGAAAACCAAAGAATGGTAAGAGATTTGACATGTTTCACACAAAAATGTCAAAAACAAATTTCAAATATTTTAAATTTAAAGCATGCTCTAGCCAAGTAATGTTGTCAAGAACTTGCTTTAAATAAAACCAGAGGATGGGCTTTATTGTCAGGATCGTAAAATGACACATTCATGCTGCTTTCAGAAATCTAAACCCTATAAATTCAAGAGAAAAGATAATCATTTGACTTGTTGAAAACAGCAAGCAATGCCAATTAAAATAGAATTGGACAATGGCTTGCAGTGGTTAGTAGTTTTCTCCCCCCTTTCCTTTTCCAGTATAAGCAATAGAGTAAATGTACGAGTAAATAGCTTGAGTATCCCATCAATTTCAATTATCAAAGTCAGACGGTAAGTTTCTGACTTCTTATTATCAAGGATACTCTTTATCTGTCACTCTTCACTCCTGACAGATCTTGGTTTCAACGATAAATTCATTGGGGAAGTGTCTAATCTTCCAGCATTTGTCAATGGCACGCTTGTTGAAACCTGTGAAGGCATAAAAAAAAGTGACTTGTGAGTTTTCTGTGCTTGAGAAGTGATATTCTCATGCAGTCTCCCCTCACTCTCTATCACTCATCCAATAATAATAAATTGCCTACCCAGCAGAAGGTCTCTGCGTCTAAGGCGGAAGGATTTTCGGTTGTTGCAAAGTTGGTAGATAAAAATACCAAGGTTACTAACATCACGAATTTCTTCCACAGCAACCAGGTCTTCACGAACCACATAAGTATGAGGCAAATACTTGCCACTCTATAAATGAAATCAAGAGGGATTAAAATGACACACATTCAAAGACAGTGTTTAAATCCCTACTTATAGTCTTTTAAAAATAGACATTATTAAAAATGGAATTCATTTTAGAACAGTTTTATATACTATACTATTTTTATTATACACATATGTGTTTATGGGTTTCAAGTTCAGTGTGCTATTTGCAAACACACACTGCATGCATTGATCAAATCCAACCTCTCTTTATCCACTTCCTCCTACACACTTTCCCTTCTCAACCTCTATTAATCAGTGTTCTGTGTTCAGGTGAACATTTTTAGCTACTACATATGAAGGAGAACATAAAGTACTTGTCTGTCTGACTGGCTTACATTACTTAATATAAAATACTTCAGTTCCATCTATTTTGGCACAGCACACACTTTTCATTCAAAAATGTTTCAACGAAATGGAATGTCTGGCCCAACTCATTAACTCTTTAGAATAACGAAGCAAAATTATTTGGAAATGCTTATAGAAAAATTTGATCTCTAAAATACATACTGCCAGTTTTCCAAAAAGCTCCACCAGATTCTTTGGAGTCATAACAATGGAAGTATTGAGGGGCATCAGATAACAGTTTCCCAAAAGCAAGTCCAGGTAAGCAGTCATTCCCTGTTGGAGAGGTGGGAAAAGATGGGTATTAATATTGCAGATTTACTAAGAACCATTTGAACAAACAGCTTGAAAATTTCACCACTTTCTATGCAGTAACAACACAGTGAAAGGACTTTGTTTTAAAAAGATGTTCATTTATGAATAGATTCATTGCCTTACAGTACTGTAGGGGGAAGAGAAAATTCTTAAATAGCTGCAAGAAAGAGAAATCCACCTTCTCAAAGTCATGAATAATTGCCGCAGGATCACTATCAGAGAAACTGGGAACAGGCACATCAATGATGGCAATGTTGTCATCCTCACGGATGTCAGCCTCCTCAGTAACAGGCAGAAAGTATGGCTCTCCTCCATGAATGGAATTGACAGGATCCTCAGAATCAAAGAAGCACATCTCACCATGGTAAATGGTGCTCTATGAGACAAAAAAAAAGGGGGGGCAATAAAAATTTTCTAATATTCACCACGACACTTGCATTTATTTCTTAGACTCCAGTCAGTTCATTGTACTGTGTCCATCTGAGGTCACTTCATTAGAGTTAACATCATGAGGCCTAAGCAATAGCAGAGATTGACTGGTCATTTGAAAACATTCCTCAAGTCTTCATTTCTCTGGTTACCACCACATAGTTATTTAGGCTGATAATTAAATACATGGCAATTAGTAATTCAAAGTGTTAAGAATTAGAACTATTACCTTGGGCATGAAGTACTTGTAAATGCAGGCTCCACCAACAATCAGTCCTGCCAAGATGAATGAGAGGCCTAGGAGAGTAAGCATGCATCTCCCAGACGAGCCATCTTTCTCCTGCGGGACAACTCTGAGCTCCTATTCATTAAAACGCAAAATAGAAAACAAACCATGATTAAACTTTTAGACAGTTGCTTTTGTGTGCAATTTATCACCCCTAAAAATCAAGGTATTTTAAAAAAACAGACATTCCAATCAAATATTACTTCAAGACAATTTCTGGTGCATATATAGAGAGAGTATCTCCACCTACCCCAGCCTTCCTTCTGACATTTTCAAACTTAAATAGAAATATAACATTATTTCAAAATAGTCACTTGTAGAATTATATTAAAATAATCATTAATTTACATAATGACATATTTTTATTAAAAACATTTAATATAGGCCTACCCTTTTAACACATGTTTAATGGGATGCAACATTATTTTTAACTATAGATATGATATAGTACAGCTTATCTCTAGAAAGTATGTTCTTTAATTGGAACTAGATGTTTTTATAAACACTGGCTTTCTAGAATATAGAAATAGACTCATAGCTATTTGCTTAGAAATCAGTTTATTAAATTATGCTAGTAACCTTCAATTTGTTGGCTAGTTTTCAAAAAAGCTTTATTGTCAAGTTGGAAAAGAGTTATTTCCTTTCATTTTAGAAATTAATTGATTAATTAATATTCTTAATTTTATTAGTAAGTATACTGCTTCCTGGTATTATCCATTACTTTGTAGACTGCAGTAATGTTATTTTCCAAGTCTTAGATTAAACACTAGGTTTGAATGTACAGAGTTTGCTACATACAAGAGCTGTCTGTGAAGCAGTAATTTAAACATTCTGTGAAATCAATAATTTTCTGATGAATTCTCAAAATAAAGATCCAAAACAAAAAGTAAGCGATTAACTGTGTCCTCCATAGGGCATGGGGCTGCAAGGCCTGCTATTTTTAATTTGCATGTCACAACATACTCCTCGGCCACATTGCATCTCAATGATAGAATTAGTGAGGGCAGGAAATCTCAGCCCTGAGAACACAAGCTGATATTAAACAATTATTTTTGCTGGCCTTCCATTGGAGTTTTACATGAAATTGCTACAATGTTTGGACATTTAACTGCCCTTATATTAAATTTGGTAAAAAAAAAAAAATGCTTGTTAATATGGAAAAAGCAAGGGTAGAAAATCATTTGATAATTTTGTTTTCAAAAATAAAGGTTTTTTGTTTTAATTTAAAGGTCAAAATTTGAGATTCATACGTTCTTAATAAAATTTATTTAAGCTTATTTCATCAGTTATATTCAACACATAATGAAATGTTTTAATTATTTTCCTTAAAAATCTATAATACTGAGCACTACAGAAACTGAACTTTACATTTTGATTGGAAACTACAGTCATAGAACTGTGGGATCTGAGAAGACATTTTGTATAATTAAATTTAGGTGTGGAAATATGAAATGACTTGCTAAAAGGCACAAAATAGCTTAATTTAAAATTCTCTGAGCAATGAAAGGTTTTTTTTTGTTATTGAGACAGAAGAACAATTTGAACTGTAATTTCATATCTCTTTTCCAGTAATTCAGAAAGTTTATTATTTAGCTAAAGTATGAGGCTAAAGTATGAGGGTCTTTGTTTCACTAGAGGTCCCTACTTAGGAGAATAAGGATTTCTTTTGTTTTCATTTAACTTTGTGGGATTCAATGTAGTTGAATGAATCGATTATCATAGCTAATTTTTTGAAGTATATTTTAAAAGTTACTGTATATCACTTGCCAATATCAGTCCAATGTGTTCAATCTCTGTTGATCAGGCCTAATCCATATATTGCAAAGTAATGTGTCTTGTTTTACTGACAAAGGGGGCCAGGACAGAATTCTATTGCCACTTTTCTGAAACCTAACAAAAAAAATATAATCAAGTGTAAGGTTTGTTTTTATTTAGTCCCCATCACACCACAGGACTGGCAGAAGTATTACATATTAATTGAATCTTTCTACAAGTCATGAAGTTTTTGGTGGCGAGGGGAAAAAAGAATTACTGTGTGGCTATTTTTAACAACTGGCATCTCCTTAGACCTCCCCTCAAATCTGGCCGTGGTTCATTTACAAAGTTAGTAGGAAGACAACTACATATTTTTGACCTTGTGTCATTTAATTAAAACCTCAACAATGCAAGGGGGTGTTACTTTTGAGTTCTAAAATGTGTGATACACAAAAGCTAGTTTGATTGCACAGTTAAATATTGAAAGTTTCCATGATGAAAGTTCTGTGGCAGTGCACATTGGCATTCCAAATTGTATGCATAATTAAGTTTTACTACATGAATTCAGATGTCACTCAAAGCACTTTTCAAATATCCAGTCTGAACCTAGAAGAGAAAACTCTCTAAAGACAACAGGACAAGTTAAGGCAGATCGAGCTCCAGTACTGCAGATTCCACAGAAGTAGAAGAAAATATGATCGCTTTTTCAAACTAAGATTTTACTGAGGAAAAAGACAGTTTATCGACACTCCAAACATGGTTGGCATTAAAAGGAAATATAAATTTGACTAGATGAACTACCTAGGAAGAGAGAACTTCTCCAGTGCCTGAAAAATGAATTGTTTAAATTGCAACATGGATCTGCTTCAGATGGCTATATTGCTAAAAAAAAAAAAAAAAGTAACAACCAAAACAAGATCTCAAATTTTATTTTTAAACGTGATTTATCAAGAATTAAAACCAATATATGTTTTAATAGCTCCATTATCTAACCGTTAACACTAACTAAATTTGTGTGTGTGTGTGTGTGTGTGTG
>NC_034613.1:93017775-93020854 GCF_900095145.1 Mus pahari
CGCGCGCGCGCGCGCGCGCGCGTTCAGACACACACTTTCTCCAGTACATACAATTTGGAGTTCAGGCTGCCCCTTGCCTCCATTCAACCGCCACAAAAGCAATCCTACAAAGGCAGAGATTCATATAACTTTACCCAAGTCAGAAATAAAGAACAGTTAAGTCTCTTGCCCTTGTTCACTCTGTGTGGCTGCTGGGTCCCTGTAGCTATAATTGCGTCTCTGGATAATTCCATAACCCATTTCTCAGAACGAATGACATGCAGGAATTTCTTCAAACTCCTTCCAACAACTTCCCTGGGGTAGGTAGTGTTAAGCGATAGAATCGCATGGATGCAGAGGGAATGAGTTAAAGCAGAGTAAAAGGTGACCCACTCAGCTCAATGCAGATTGACCTGCCTGGTACTCTGCTGCAGGGCAGGCAACAGTTTGCTCTCTGCACCTGTATATTCCCCCTTCTCTTTCCATCCCTAAACCCCAGAAGACAGAGGTGGGCCCAGTGGGAACTACCTTGCCAGTCAGGATTTGAGCTCGGACAGTGCGGCTGACAAGCGCCTCTACATCTTGTCGCGCCTCCTCTTTTTGCACCGCCGTAGGGGTGTTGAAGGCGATCTTCACCATGGTGAATCTTCGGGCTGCGCGGTAAGGCGCGGCTCGAATCAGTATCTTGGGCTGCAGGTTGAAAGAGGAGAGGATCGCGCTTGCTTGAGCAGCACTTACTGTCTCTTCTCCCAGTCTTCCACAGGCAGCAGCGAGCTCAGGTCTGGGCTTACTTATGACGCAGTCCCAGGCTGGGTGGGAGAGCGTGGGCGGGGCCAGGGAGGTGCTGAGGGAGGAGCAGGAGGGGGCCCGAGCTCTGCTGTGCAACCGAGTGGGGGTGGGTAGCTGCTTAGTTGGAAAGAGAGGGGAACTGGAGCTGATGGCCGGCTTAGGGTAGACAGGCCTCACCTGCACCCCAGGCATGCTCCTACTGCCTTCTGCACCCTCAGATAAGAGCAAGGCAGGAAGGAAGCCTGCCTGTCGTGTCTTTCTGCTTCTGTCTGGACCACAATAGCCCCTGACTCTGTTTTCCCAAACTTGGGCCTGGCCCCCCGCGGGGCCAGGGACTGTAACTTGGAGTCAACCCAAGGTTTCTGAGCTCTGCAACCCACCCAGGCCAGAAAGCACAGTTCCCCGACTGTTCTACACCTTTAGACTATCTTCCGTTTAAAGAACACCTAGAAGTTAGTTTGCAGTTGATTGCTTCATATGTCCAACACTGTTTTTTTTTTCTTTCATGCTTTTTGTTTTCTTTTATAATTTTAATTTTCCAACTTAAAGCAATGTTAGATGGGGAAGTTTTTGTCTCCCTAACTCCTCATTTTGGAGACAGGACATGATGAGATCCAGGGATGGGAGGGTAGAAAGCGCTTTCCTAATGAATCAGTGAAATAATCCAGATCTTTTCATTCTCCCTGATCAGGACAGCCAGCGTAAGGTCTCAGCCCGGAGCCTGTTTCTCTTCAGACACCAGCTGTGTAACCAGCAAGGATGTGTGTACCTATGTGTTCAGGGACGTAGGGCATACACAACTTAACCAGATGCTGGTGTGGCTCTCATAGGAAAACTATCCTCTGCCGGACTGGCTTACAAAGCATTGTGAAGATTTACATGGATCTTCATCGAGTAGAGTTTAAGTGTTTCTTCAGTCAGCTCTCCTAAACTGGTGACATAAAGAGCCTAACTAATGAAATTCAAGCTGTGGTGGATGGTGATTTAGAGTTGGTGGTAGAGAGTTTATAAATAGTCGTGCTACATAAAACAGAATAGAGGTCTGTTGTATGAAGGGAGCAATACAAAGCAAAGCCCCAACAAAACAAAACAAAACACCGTTTTACTAGAGAATTCCCCACCTACTCAACTTAACTGAACAGACTTGAATATGCTGAGTTGCTTCTCTTCTGTCCAAGAAATTCTAACTTGGAGTTTTTCCCATGGAGATTGTTTTGCCTCTAAAGCCCTCTCCTGTCTTGACTGTGGGGGCTTTGCAAAGACAGAGTTCATATTCTCTGATAGGTCACAGATGGGAAGGTGGATGGAGAGGAACAGTAAGGAGCTTGTGCCTTGTACAGGGTCAGGACCTTAGAAGCAGGATGTTAGAGTTTACTTAGAAATACTGGCATCTTTTGCTCCTTCACTTTTTACCTAAGTCTGACTATCATAATTCAACATTTGTTAGGCAATCCTTAGTTTAGGCATAGAAAACCTCAGTTTTCCCAGCAGGTTTCTCTTTTCACTTGCCCTCTGTTGAGAATCACCTTTATGACCACTCTGACCCTCACCACGTGCATCACTGAACACATACCTATTTCCACACACTTATCTACTAAATGCAAGCAGCTGATCAGATAACAAGATGCTATTTTCTTATTATCTGTCCTGAAATTCCATAAGGCAGGAGGAGCAGGAATTTTTTCTTCCCATTTGTTCAAAGAGACCCAAACTCTGATAACTACCAAAGAGAACATTTGGTCACTTGCTTGGTATGGAGCTTTAGGTAAACTACCAGATCTCCTTAGGCACCGTTTTTCCTCCTCTGAATTGTGCTGTTGGGGGCACCATGTATGAGAATGCAGGAAGAAGTCCACGTTGTATTATTCAGAAAGGTAAGAGAAAACGGCATGGTTGGTTACCCTAGGACTCCATTTGAATCTGTAGCACATACATATTTCAAGCTTATAGAGCCTGTTTTTTTTTTTTATTTCTTAAAAATCTTTCAGTTTCTATAACTTTTAAACAACCTCAGTGTGTAGATATAGGTCTTCCTGGACAAAGTTAACCTCCTAAGCATAGTCACTTGTAGTTATACACAACTTCTTTTGAATGGTTTAACCACCATCTTTTAATTATTAATACCATGCTCCCTTTTCAGAATGCCAGTCAAAGAATCTTTGCTGCTCTTGGCAATATATAATGTCATAGTGTCATTTTGTCAGATGCCCCTCTTACCTCTTCCCACCATTTATATATCTCAGTCTCTGTCTTTCTCTCTCCTCCCCCTCCCCTCTCTCTCCCTCTCCCTCCCTCCCTCTCCTCTCCTCTT
>NC_034613.1:93021035-93038304 GCF_900095145.1 Mus pahari
TCTCTCTCTCTCTCTCTCTCTGTATGCATATGCACAAAAGCATGTAGGGGATTGTTGTGCAGGTTTTGAAACAATATTTTAGCAATAACCTCCTATGTTAATAACCATTTGTTCATTTCAATAAGTGGTTCCAGCATTGTAAAAAATTCCAAAAATATATGCTTACAATGAAACTCTAATAAACACATTTCTATCTACTAAAAAAAAAATGTTTCACATTGACTAAGCTTTTTTGAGTTGTCTCCTTCACAGAAGCAACTTCTTGTTTCTTAGCATCAGTGTCTCAACTTTCTTGCCTTTGGATACTGGAGGGGATCTGGCTGCCATGCTACATCTAGCTCACATTGTTAATCATGTCTGAATGCACACTATTCACATTTATAAATGAGTTCCCTGTTCACACATGCCAAATGATAACTAAATTAACACAACTTAGGCTGAATGGATCGTGGCATGCAATTGGATGTTAAGTAACAATGTCAACTCTCTTTGAATCATCTTCTGAAGTTATTACACATCCAATCTACTATGCTGAAGTTATCAGAGGTATCTATGATATAATTCCACTCATTATCACATTGTTAACTGAGGATATAGTACATGGCCTGCACTGTGAGTTATGTTGGTAATATGAGAATGAGCAAAATAACCCTCTAAAATTGTGTGTGTTCTTTGCTAGTTTTTAATGTTTTTTTTCCCTGCTCCTTACTATTTTGTGGAGGAAAGGTTGATGTGAGTTCATAGTTTCAAAGTACATTTTTACTGCACAGTTTGCTATAAACATATATGCTGTGGGTCCTTCGATGTTTATGGCATACAAAGACATAGCAACTCTGTTAACTATTTAGGAAGACATGGCAAATTAGTGGAGTAATTCCACCTGCGGCCAATTCTTTTGTGACTGCACTAATCTTTAGCTTAATGGTAGTGGTTTTATATCTAGAACACTAGGAAAATTAATTTAACAGGTTATGAGTTGGGAAAGCAATTAGGAGGCATTGTTATATATCCCAGATAAGAGACAGTTGAAGTCTGACATACCAAAAGTAAGGCACGACTTTTTAAAGAGATCCAAGGGAAATTTCAAAGAGCCAGTAGTGGAACAAGTCATATTAAGGACAAAATAATGAGAAAAAATAAGAAAAATAATTTTGCTTTTGTGTTTGAGTGATAGAAAATTCACACAGTGCTGGCACCCTTGACAATAATAGAAAACATTCATTGAACTGACTAAAATTGAGTGTGTTCCTGCTAAAGTCTTTAGTGTTTTTTCCCTGCTCCTTACTATTTTGTGGGGGAAAGGTGAATTTGGGTTCATAGTTTCAAAAGTTGCAATCCATGGTGGGCTGGTTTTCTTGTGTTTGAAGCAGAAAGTTATGGCCGCTGGGTGTGGTGGAACTAAACTGCTCATCTCCTGGTGGTTGCAAAGCAGAGCCAGAGATGGGCCTGTGACAAGATAAAGCCACTCAAGTGCCTGGTGTCCCACTTTATCCAATTGGGGCCTACCTTTTAAAGTGTCTACTATCTCCTAATAAGGCCATCAATTTATGAGTCCATCAGTGTATTAACTCTTTGATTAGCCCTTATGATTCAGTCACCTCTCAATGATAGGATTCACTGGGGACTCGATTGCCAACATATGAGCCTACTGAGGGGACACAACAACTGCCATTTCATTGATAAGAAAACAAGTTCTTGAGAGTTAAGTAATTTACTCAAAATCAAATTTTAACTCAGGTGGTCTGATTCCATATTTTATACTAATAATCACAATGCTTTGTTCCCACTTAAAAAAAATGAAAATCGGGTGTAGAAAATCAAGAAGGGAGCTGGTTGAAACCCAGGAAAAGAACACACTAGTTCAGCAAAGGGCAAGTTGCCTGCTCGTATTGTAAAAATAGATTCCTGCTTAGGATTTTATTCAGTGCTAACTACATTTGGAGCCTTTGAAAACTTTCCTGGCCTCTCCATGACTGACTATAGGCTACTCCTCTTGGAGCACATTGCTTCTACATTCTGCAGTTGCTTATGTCAGCAGAGAAACAGCAAAAGGCATGGCTCACAAGCCATCTATTTCTGGGTACAACTCCAGTAGCTTAGTTTAGCATTTAAGGAGCCATGCTTTTTTTTTTTTTTTTTTTTTTTTTAGGTCCACAAGTTCTTTGCACATGTAGTTGAATCCTAGGAGCAGAGTTAGGGCCCTTCACTCAAGGTAAAATAGGCAACTTGCTTTCATAAATAGATTCTTAATTCTCCACTCCATTTATGGTTTTCTCTTTAAACTAGGGAACCCTGATAAGAGGAAGAAGATATACTAGGCTGAAGATCCAATCTTGTAGTCCCAGAACTCAGGGTGGAATATCTGAAATTCAAAGTCAGCTTTAGTTACATAGCAAGCCCAGGTCAGCCTGAAATACTAAGACACTGCTTTAAGACTAGGGGGTGGGTAGGGAATACACATTTCCAGAATTAAGAGAATAGGAGTTAATCCCTACTTAAGCCATGAAATTTGCTTTTTGTTTTTCTCAGTTTGTGCTAGTGAAAACCTAAGTCAAAACTGTTTGCCTCTTCAGTGCCCTTTCTGCTAAATTGTGTAAGAATTGTGAACTCATTGCAAATTATCTTGGGGAATTTTTAAAATACAGTCTTGAATCCATATCTGTGTGCTTTATCTGATCAAACTTACAGAAATTCTAGTCTGGAGTAATGCAATTGAGAAGCTTAAGTCTTATTCCAGGAATGCTTTTGAGAATGTCCAGTTGTTTCTGTTGCTCCATAATACCTCACCAAGAGGCACTGAGAAGCACTTGTGACTCAGAGTTTAGATCCCACTCGAAGCAAGCATAAACAGTTGCATATTATGGATATGCTTCAAATATTACTTTGGCCTTCATGTTTAGTTTTGCTGCTAGCTCATCATATTATGTTCTAAACCTTACAGTTTAGTCTTAAAGAACTCAAAGTTCCAAATTGTTTTAAATCGAGTGATTCACTTTGATTCCTCTTCAAACGCAATTTTCATCTTCACCTTTTAAAATTAAATTTTAACTGAAATTATCTCAATATGTCTATTGTACTAATATCTTCAAATATTCCAAAATGAAATCCTGTTTTGATAAGGAAGCCAAAAGAGCATTCTTAACAAGAGTACTGTTATTCTACAAGTGCACAGTGTATGCTTCATTTCTTGTCAGGGTGAACATATCAAGTCAGACCATGATTACAATATCCTGCTTGAGATTTCCATAATTCAAATTCAAGGTTCACGAACAGTTCTATTTACACATCTGTGTGGATGCCATGTTTCTGTGCAAGTGCAAATGAGAGTTTTCACATAAAAGAAGACTGTACTGTGTGACATAGTCTCAGCTATTTTCACCAAGACATCAATGGTGCGTCTTGACTTTTAAGTTGGTGAAATTATTCTTTCAGAACTTTTACTTTGCTTTTGAAGCATAAAGTTGTAAACCATTAACCATATTAAGAATAATTCTATAGAAAAAAATATTCACATAGCTTGGGAAAGAAGGCATTTTTAAATAGTGCTTATTTGGAAGTTAACACAAAACAAGTGGCAAATCAGAATAATGAATTTTAGAAATGGAACTAGTCATTTCTATTATACAACTATACAGCTGTTAGGATTCATTCTAAATAAGACCCTTTCCTTTCCCACTGTTATACCATCCCTTGACCTTTAACATTTAAAAACACCTTCTACTGAGATTATGAAATACTTACTTCTCAAACTCCTGTAAACTTTTCAAGATAGCTAAGGGATAGGTAGGACATTCTGAGATAACATTAGATAGTCTCCTTTTAAGCATTATTTTTTACTTTAAACATTTAATCTGGTCATATTAGTATATTATTTGTGTTTTATAGATTTGGAGAATAAATCCAGAGATCCTAAGAATTGTTATTGAACCTCACTGAAGCATACATAGGTAAGAAAAATTCTTGTCTGTGTAGAAATGTCCCATATTATCAGCTCATTCAGGAGATAATTATAAAAAAAACTGTAAACTATGATATGACACTGTGAGGGAATATAATGATGACTAAAAACAAGTCAACAAATGTTATGATATATGCTGATATTTTAAGAGTAAAATAACCAATTAGAAAGATACAGGTTTATTTTGGTGTATGAGTTTACAGATGTCAGTCAACACTCACATGGCCTTATTGTTGTGTGCCTTATTTGGAACTGAAGGGGACTACCATTAGCTGATTCAGAGAGGGAGATAGTGGGGAATGTACAGACAGAGAGATCTTTCTAATAATCCCTCCAAGGACATGATCCAATAAACTCAATTCACCTCACCTCATCATGATTCCCATACTTCCAAACCATGTAACAGATTGTGTACAAAAAAAAAAAAAAAAAAAAAAAAACCTTAACTATATATTGGACTTTGGAATACGTTTGATATCCAGGCTATAGTATTCACTGAATCAACTAAGTACAGAATTTATTTTCACTGTTTCTGTCCTTTTTCCCACTGTCTGCTTCTATCTTTACTTCATCTTCCTATCACTTTATGTGCATATGCATTCAAGCTCTCGCACGCGCACATGCGTGCGTGCGTGCGTGTGTGTGTGTGTGTGTGTCTGTCTGTCTCTCTCTCTCTCTCTCTCTCTCTCTCTCTCTCTGTGTGTGTGTGTGTGTGTGTGTGTGTCTGTGTTTTAGTGAACATATTCTCATGAGTCTGGTTTTTCTATGTCAAACTGCCTTCATGAACATCCAAACTAGTTTTAATTAGAAACTTCCAAAGCACATTCATTTCACTTTTCGCTTTGTATATTAATAGTATATAATATGATAATAAAGTTCTTCCTATCACATCACATAAGTCACATTAGACTAGAGAAATATTGATACAGATCTTAGTATCAGCTTAGTTTTTGTGATCACTGCAAGAAGGTGTTTTCTCTGGAGTTTATAATTTGGGCTTGCATTTCACTTTCCCTTCATAGGGATTACAATGATTGTGAAATTCACTTTTGTCCTTCCTATGGGGTTGGAAGTGGGTGGGAGGGTAGGATAGCACCCTCATAGAGGCAGGGGAGGGGGGATGGGATAGGGACTTGGAGAGGCAAAGCCAGGAAGGGGACAACATTTGAAATGTAAACAAATAAAATAACTAATAAAAAATACATAAGTAGCCCAGGAGTGATGGCACACACCTTTAATCCCACCACCTGGGAGGCAAAGGCAGGTGGATTTCTGAGTTTGAGGCCAGCCTGGTCTACAAAGTGAGTTCCAGGACAGCCAGAGCTATGCAGGGAAACCCTGTCTTGAAAAACTGAAAAAAAAAACATAAATAAAAAATTCACTTTTGTCAAGAAAAAATGGCCTAAGTTTTAATAATGATGTGATTTTAGGTACTGTTTTGTGCTATATTCATTTCGTTTATGTCTCTTTTACTCTATTAGTTTATATCTAACTTACCTTTGAATTTTTATACCTTTTAGATCATTGCCTATTACAACAAAGACACAATGCATTTATCGATTGAATTTGAATAGTTCTTGATGATTCTCTGTGTAGATACAGGGAAAATAAATGTAAATTTAAGGTGAATTATATTGCCCATATTGTTTTATTCTTTATTTTGTATATATGCATAATTCTGTGCTATATGAAGTACAGATATGAAATAGATAATATGTGTATTAAAATAATTTAAAATAATTTACAATAGTCACACCCCATTCCATCTATATAGAATGGCATGAGTATAGGAATGCTCATTAAATTTAATCATGGAAAACCTGGATCCATTTGGACAACCTTCATCAGCTTCCTTGGTACATGACATTCTTTAGTTTCCCAGAAGTTCAGACTTGTGCACAGTTGTACAATTAGGATGTGGCAAAGTGAGGGTTGTAGCAGAGATCTCTGAACTCCACATTCAATATTCCATCCAAGACATCATTCTGGATCAGTGTATAACAGGTGTCCCTTTCCTTTCACCACCTGTATCATATACCGTTAGTAGCAGTCTGAAAATATGACCTCTAGAGCTTGCCATATGAGGCCACTATCTCACCAAGGGATTCCATGTAAACCAATATGAAGACCATAAAACTTTCTAAACTAAACCGTAATAAAGGTTCCCAAGAGAAACTTCACATGTGAGCATGAGGATATTTTATTTGTATAACAGCGTAAACATTATAATCCAATGACAAAATCATTGTTCTTTGGTTTTCATATAAAGCAACAATGTCAGCCTTGCTGGTTTATCAAGAACAAAGTCAGTCACATAATCCAGTGCCCCTTACTTCAATAATGATCCTTGTGTACTCTATAGTACTGGTTATAAACAAAGTATTGGGGTCTTCATAACATCTCTATTGTCTTACTAATCAGAGGAGAATGAATATATTTTCATTTGTATATCAATCGTCAACAGAAGGAACAGAATTAGTAATATTGATGAGGTTTATTAAGTCACTTTTGAGTCTGAGGAAAAAAGCATATTTTATGGGAAAAATAGTTTCCTGGACTAGAAAGAAAAAAGCAAATGGAAACCAGAGAGAGAGAGAGAGAGAGAGAGAGAGAGAGAGAGAGAGAGAGAGAGAGAGAGAGGAAACTAAAAACTAAAGCAAGGAAAAGAGAGGAGAGAAAAAGGGAGACAGGAAGAGGAAGAAGAAAGAAGGGGAAAAAGATCAGAAAGTTTGTGTAAACATTACCTCCAATGAAATCCCATGGAGCCTTCTCCTTATCAGTAAATCCCCACAGCTTTGGGACATTTAAAGCAGAAATCCTCCTCTTTCTGTTCTGTTTTGAACTCTGCAGTTTGTTTACAGACACTCTTACTGTAGTGACAATGATTGTTTTAATTGAGATAAACTAGCTTTGACTCTACAGTTTATAGGCCTTTCCCACTTCTTTGCTTACAAGAATGCCTATAAACGTGGGTTCACATGGAGGAATGAGGAAATACAGCTGGATTTGGCCTGAGAAAAAAATGTCCAGACAAGTTTTCCAATTTAGAGCTAACAAGTTGCAGGCTGCAAGTCTTTTGCTCTCAGTACTCAGCAGTATAGTTCTAATCAATCTGTGCATTATATTCTACAGCGTTACCTTTCTCAAGTGCTGGGGATTTTTTTTTTTAATATAGTTTAATAAAAAGGCTGTAGCGATATGGAATCTTGACTGTTTTACTGTGGGAATTTTTTCTTGGAAAGTAGAGAGGATATTATACTTTGCAAATCACAGCCATTTGGGATTTAAATTTTGAAGTTATTGAAATTGCTGCTGGAAGTGGCAAACTTTAAACCTATAACATCACAATTTTTATTTGTGTTCAATATTATAGCCCAAGAAAGAAAACTTTGCTCTTTCTAGTGAATCACATTAATTAGGTTACTGGAGAACCTTTTCTTTTGCCTAAGAAAAATAATGAGAGAAAAGAGGATGAATGACAAAGAATAGGGTGGGGATGGAAGGCCCCAAGGATTCCAAACAGTTTCTCTAAGATGGAGATCATCCAGGAACCTAGCTATCATAAGAGTATTTCTAGTCCAAATGGGTGGTGTCAAAGCTAAAACTTTCCCACTTTTCCAAAGATGTAACTATGTGAGTATTAAAGTTAGATCTTTTTACAAGTTCATAATTTGTTTAAAAAACAAAAAACAAAACAAGGTATGCAAATTCTACTATCCATAGTTAAAAACCTAGATTTCAGAGGAGTTTGTTGATAACCACATACTGTCCTTTCAGTATGAATGTCATTGCTCTATACATTAGATCTTTATATAAGAACAAGTATTCAGGCAGAGGAATGCCAGGGCCAAGAAGTGGGCGTGGGTAGGTAGGGGAGCAGGGCAGGGGGGTAGGGTATAGGGAACTTTCAGCATAGCATTTGAAATGTAAACAAAGAAAATATCTAATAAAATTTAAAAAAAGAACAAGTATTCAACGGATGAGAGTATGAGCCGGTATTATAGAAGTCAGTGATATACTGCTATTGTGGTATATTATCTCTTATAGGAAATTGTACTGTCAGTCAGAGGAGGTACCTCCATTGGCAAGTGCTTATATAGTATGCATATATCATGGGATTTGATCCCGTTCCATGTGAAATTGGGCACAGTAGCATGTTCCTGTATTTAGAGCTCTTGGAAAGTAGAGGCAAGAGGATCAAAAGGTTCAAAGTCTTCTATAGCTGCATGGTAAATTGGAGGACAGGCTTTCAGACTCCCCCGAAAAATGAGATGAAAAGAAAGATGACATAGCCTATCATATTTTCATCATTTTCTGATTGCTGAACCAATTTGCTATGACAGGACTGTGTATTTTCAGATAGTCATTGAACCACAATGCTGTTGTTTTCGTTTTGACCTTGAAGTCTCTGCAAATTACAAAAATAAAATGAGCCCCTTTACTTTGTTTATTTTTCATTTAGGAAATAACATTTTTTTTCCAAAAAGGTGGGTTTTTTCCTCGTTTCATATGTTTAGCAATAGACTATCATCTACACATAACCTTGTACATCCTGGATATTTGCTGAAATTCATTACAAAATGAGAAGTTGTCTTTGAGGTTTTGGGATGAAGAAAAAAATTTCCTTTAAGACATAATGAAATTCAATTTCCTCGTTTTTCATTCTAAACAAGCATAAGAAAAAAGAAAAACCCATCAAGTATCCTCCTATTTTCACGCCCCATACTTAGCCTACACAGCGATTATATAGGATACTTTTCTTGAGTACAAAATCTCCATTAAAATCACAGAGGGCCCAAACAGGGCTTGAGGCCTCACTACTTGTGGTCTATTTGCATTTTATGTATTTTGGAAGTTATGATGAACAGAACTGTATCTGAACTGTAGCGCTTTCCATGTCCTCCTTGCCCATTATGTGACTTATATTTGGAGCCATATTGACAGGATTTTGAAAGCTGAGGCTGTCAGACCCCCATTATTTATACACTGGCCTTTCTATTACAGTAACAGAATAAGTTCAATCAAAATTGTTTGGCCCTTTCCTTTGTAAAATGATGCTTGCTTAGCAGTAAGAAGTGCTCACTTTCTAGTATGTACTTTCTTAGAAAACATGATGTTTTCAGATTGCAGATCAGTAGTAGGATGGTTCTGCATCTCTGCCATCTTCCTATTCATTGCTGATTGACTAATTATCTAACAACATAATTATATAATTTCTATCAAATGGGTGTATCATTTGGAAATTGAATGGAAGGGATTTTAGAAAAAAAAAAAAAAGCTAAATCGTGAGTTCTATTGGTTCCCGATGCCAAAAATGAAGTTTCTGAAATCATAAGATGAGATTATTGTTATTAATATACTTGTGCCTTCTCAGGAAAAGCACTACCAAAATAGCTATGTTTGAAAGATTTTGTCTTCTGAAAACAAACATAAGAAGAATGGGACCTCATGAGATCAAAATCACAGAGTTGGCAGGAACATTCAAGGTTGGTTTAGTCCCTTTCTGGCTGTTCAGGAAAGGGATATCTAGCTTGAGTTTCCCAATAAGTAAGCAAGTGAAAAAGCCTGGAAGTCTTTTTTTTTTTTTTTTCTCAGACTCAGCACAGGGCTCCTTCACTCATGCCTGGGCACTTCAGTTTAGCATCTGTCTCTGCTTCAGCTGTTACAGATAGTTAAACTTAGGTTCTTCCTTCACAAATGTTTTTTACAGACAATTCAAGAAAAATATTGACTCTCACTGCCTCGTAATATGTTTTTATAAAAAATATTAGACATTTTTAGTTCCTAACGTTTTGATACCAAATTGTTGGGGTTTTTTTTTGTTTGTTTGTTTCCCCATAGTCCAAGAACAGTGGGCTGTGTAGTCAGTATTAAAGGGATTTTACTTTAACAGCATTGGGTTCCACATGACTGATTTCCCTAACACTGCACGTGTAAAAATTAAAAACAAAACAAATAATTAAATTAAATAAAAGGTTGCTGAGAGGTTGGCTGGTCACAGAATACAAACAGGTGCTTGGGGTGGCCATTGGAATCTGTAGCCTGGCCTTCGGGCTGATCCAATGTCACAGTAGGATAATTTACCCTGGGTCACCGTAAGCACAGAGCCATTAGTATGGAGCAGTGGTCTAATATTATCCTGTCTACTGCTATCACTAGCAAACAATCTGGGCTTTTCCCTTTCTTTCCTTTCCCTGGATGCCCTCCATTCGCCCTCCATCCTCACAGAACCTGCTGTCTTTCAGTCTTGGTTGAAAGATCCTGACAGTATGGTGTTCATGAGAAAGCAGGCTGGGACATGTCCACGTTGGCCTGAGGGCAAGTTGTGAAGCTTTGTTAATATGTGACACTAATTGAGCACATAAGTTAGGGCTACTAACTCACAGTTGTCCCTTGTATGTTCACTCATTGTCTGTGTGACTACAGATTGATTTGCAACTGCAATTTACACATGAATAAACAATTGGTTTACATATTTCAATTTTCATGCATAATTTCATAAAAGAGCTTTTATAAATCATCATTTCACTCTCTTTAAATGCCATCTGGTCATATTTTAAAAAGGTCTCCAGACAAGAGACCCCAGCACATTGAATGGAAAGACTATTAAAAAAAAGCTTCAGAACACTTGACATAAAACTGATATATTATGTGATAATGTTTCTAGTAGAAACCAGGACCTCATTCATCATGAAAGACACCCCTTGGCTAGGTTCCATTTCCATGCTGTTTGCTAAAGAAACTGTCACCCTCTAGTCACATTGCATATTGTCACTCCCAGTAAAAGTGGAAGAGAATTGTGGAAAAAAAAATGCTGTAAAAAAAAAATGAGTTTTCTATGTTGAAAAAAAAAAAAAAAAAAAAAAAACAAGCAATGAACCCACCAGTCAGAGTCCTTCTTTTGACATTAGTTTTGTTTACTAGAAAATCTGGACGTGAGCCTATGAATCTATGCTTTTATGATACAACTTACTTTTCTCTTTCGTGATGCTAAATTTTCTGTAATTGCTACATGTGCCAGAGTTCACCTTACAGTTAGTTAGTTGGTGGACACTAGGAAGGTAGAAATAATACTATTTTGATTAGCGCTCTAGTGAGTTTGTAAGGAACGCAGAAGACATTGTGGACTTCTTCAAAGGTGGAAAAAAATAGGGTAAAAAATGCAATGTAAAACCAGCTGAACTGAAAATAAGAGCCAACAACATCCAGCATTTGTGTGGAATTGAAAGAAGGAATATTAAAAGAAAAGAAAAATCCAACAATGCTGTCCCTTTTCCTCCCCACCCCTGCCCCATGGCTAATCAGTCACTGTGCTCTGCCAAGTCTTCTCAGACAATATTGCTTGCATCTGTTCCTTTCCATTTGCTACAGTCACTGCAGCCTTCTATCAGCTTAGCCTTGGGTTCGTTTAAAAAATAAAACCCAACCCTGGAGGATTCTCTCAGCTTGCTCTTGTCCATCTTTGGCTATCCTCTCCTGCTGGAAATGCCACTACTTCAAAGAATAAGAAAAAAGATGTGGAAAACATCTTTCCATTTCTTCTTGAAACAAAATAGAACTCTTTTGATTTAAAATTAAATTTCACTTCTTGGGCCTCCAACTTCCCTTTTCAGACTTTAACTTCCACAACACTTTCCCATATAACCTTCCCTCAAAAAAGGTTTCATGACTCTTTGCTCCACAAGGCCTTTATTGTAAAGGCATTTGTTCTTGTCTGTGCACCTTATTCCCTTGACCTGTGTACTTTTTAGATACACGTTTCAAAATAAATAATGGAATGAAAAATCTGTGGTAAAATTTTAACGTAAGAACGAGCTCACTTTTCAACACTTTCATAAGTGCTATTTCTTTTGAAAAATCATTTTGCACTCACTCTATGCCCTGAGAATAATTTGTTATGCTGATCTCCTATACAGCTAAGCCCCACATTTGGAACCTCAAGGCTGCCAGGGTATCCTTTTCATCCTTTCTCAAAAGAAAGGATCTAGCAGCTGCTGCACATAGAGCTGGCCCAACGGAATCACTTGCTATTTTCTGTAGAGCATGTGAGATAGGGACTGGATTTCCTGGTTCCTGCTGTGTGCCGTGACTGTGTTGATGAGCCATAACAAATCAGACAAACTGCACATTTTTGTCTTGTCTGATTTGACTGCACTCAGATAAAGTTTCTATTTTACTAGGCTCAGTGACCTTTCCCCTTCTGCTGTCATGTTTCTCCCAAACAAAGAACTTTCTTCCACGCGACTATTGTTAGTATCTGAATTAACAGTAAATTCTTTAACATCTACTCCTGTTCCCTGTGGTGACTTATTGTTTGAAACTCCCTCAAAGGGCTGGTAATTTTCCAGAAAATATTTATAATCTCAGAAAGAAATAATCTATCATTAAAGATAGTCTAACATTGGCATATAGATAGAAAAAGCTCTTAAGAATCACTTACAACCACTAAATTAAACTATATGGGACACAATGTCACTGTAATGAAGAGGGCAATACCATTGGTTTCAAAATCACGACCATTTGACCAAATGAATAAAATGCAATCCTTTGTCCTTTCANGTTACAGCTACCACAGACTGAATACATCAACAGTGAACCTGGATTGCCTTTTTGTGACTATAGTTTGGGGCTCTTTCTGTATCAAAGCACCAAAATCAATTTAAAAATATTTACCACTTGAATGTCATCCTAATTCATGAATTATGTTTATTTCTCTATGAAGTCATCCTGTGCCTTGATCGTCTTTTCACTCTGTGTAAATGAACTTATAAGACTATCTCAAAGCAGTTTGAGTTTTCAAAGTTGCAAGACTCAATAGCTTCAATAGGACAAATTTTCAGAGGGTCACAACATTGATGACATCTACTGTTGATATAAGGGAAAATATCAATAGAATAAATAAATATATAGTATTTGGAATTGATGGTTGGATGTTTCAAGTGAGAAAAAATAGGGAGCTACAGTTTTATCTCTCCATGTTTTAAACACACTGCCATGAAACTTTTGGTCTTAGCATTTCTTCATCTGTATAGTAACAGCATATCAAGGGATAAAATTTATATTAAGGATCTTTTTAAGTGAAAAATAACAATATATTTAATCTTTTTATTTTCAACAATATACTATCAAAACGTCACTGGAATATAAAAGTTTATACACAAATAGTCAAAGCAACTTTATTTATAAGTATAGTCAAATATTAGAACTAACTCACATGTCCATTACCTGATAAGTAAATAAACAAAATGTGGTACATTGTATTTGAATATGCATACAAAAGAAGACTGTGTAGCCACCAAAAAAAAGAATGTAATATTTCCACAGGCTACAATGTGAGTTGAAACTATATTATAAGGTAACAATTGATCCCATCTTATATGTGATAGCATCATCAGTAATATAAATATAAAGAATAAGGCAAATAGAATTAAAAAGTAGAATAGTGAGTATCAAAAGCAGAAGTGAAAGAATGATGGTGATTAACTGCTGTGTAATGTGGGGTTTCCTTTTAGGAAGATGAATATGTTCTGGGATTAGGAAGTGGTAATAGACGCATAACCACTTGAATAGACTAAAAGTCACCAAGTTACAACGCATTAAGAGCTAAATGTTATTGAATGTGAATGAAATCTAAAACAGTACTTCAAAGGCATGTGGTGCTAGTTTTTAGCAGAAATACTGTACAGCATATATGACTCTCACAGCAAAGCAGATGCAGTAGAAATGAATAAAACAAATCGTTCATTATTCTTCTGGGTGTGGAAACAACTACAGATCTGCATTATTTCTTTAAGCCACACCATCATCATCCACACTGGTAGACAGGAAGTAGATTTTAGAATTGTTTCAGAAAACACATTAACTGGTGTGTGTGTGTGTGTGTGTGTGTGTGTGTGTGTGTGCACGTGCGCACGTGCTCACACGTTCATAGACCTTCCTTCCATCCACATTACCTCTGCTCACAGTGGTGCCTTGAATTTTCTGGCTACCTAGTCTTGAGTATATACTCAGACTCATGTAAGACAATGAGTTCATTTGTTTATAATAGCATTTGCCTTTGACTATGATCAGCAAGTTTAACCATTCTTCTTATTCACTCATCATATCCCTGAATAACTGTTATGTATTTAGAGTTGTCTGTACTATGTTTGAGCATTTGACCTACAGATCAGATCACATCAGATATGTTTTAATTAGGCACTGTGGGCAATCCCAGAAGAATGTGTACTCCAAAAATATATAATATGGTATCCAAGAGTAATTATGGAGAGGAACTATGATTCATTTGGATGTATAAAGTGTATGCAGTCTGTCATGAGTCTATATACAATGTATACAGAAATATCAAGGACATTTCTGCACTTTTTATTTTAATATAAAATGTTAAAATTAATTTCCAAGTATTTAAAATTAATAGGTCAAAATTGAAAAAAGAGCTATATCCAGCAGCCTGTTGCTATAGAGATGATGCAAGTAAAATTATAGCAAAATATTCATTTTTCATGGGAGTATCTACCAGACAGGGAGTACTCAAGTCATTTATTTGCAATTTCATGTGATAAGGGCAAATATTAGCCCTATAGTGATGAAAAAGGTTATGTGGTCTTACTGTAACAAGACTGTTTCCAATTATCTAGAGAGTCTTCAGTTCTCTACATTCCTTTGGGTAGACTTAGCCACAGGAACATTGGAATACAAATATTATTCCTTGATTTGATTCCAAGAGAAGCAATTGAATCACAAAATGGAAAGGACAAGAACCAAGAATTAACTGACCCTTTTTTTTCCCTCTGCTGGATATAGTCAACTTATTCAGATACTACGTATCCACTTTTGTGAAGCCTAGGATAGTTTTTATGAGGAGAGTGACACTTCATGAATTTCTCTGTCACTCAATTTTAAAAACCATTAGTGACTTTCTAGGTTTATTTCTTTTGTTTCCCAACAGTTAAAAGTTAAAAATTGTGCAGGAGTTCGAGGAAAGAGGCTCAATAGGTAGTGCATTTACTTCTCAAATATGAAGATAAGAGTTTGGATTTTACAGTTATATGTACATATGTAAAAGCCAAACATAATACATGCCTCTTAATTTGGGAATTCCAGGGCCAGCAATCCTGGACAAGACAGCAAAGTTCCAGTCCATAAGTGATCCTCCCTCAAGTAAAAAGATGGACAACATCTGAATACTAATAACTGAAGCTGTCCTTTGTTTTTCACACTCACATGTGTGTGAGCAAACACACACACACACACACACACACATAAACACACAGTTAAAGTGAGTAGTATATTAGATGATTTTATTATTCTCCAAATGCTTTAAAGAAAGATATATAGTACAAGCCTATGTTATAGGGTTTACTTTAAAGAAACAACAACACCGCCCACCAAATCCCAAACAATTGCATAATTCTGAGTCAGTTTTTATGTTAATATGATAAAAAAAGAAAGGATGTTTTAAAGGATAGAATGGGGAAGTAGAAGAGGCTATTTCGTCTCTAAGTGGGACCTTATCTAGGAGGAATGCATCACAGATGAAAGTCGCTGTCAAGTTCACATAGTCTAATTTCAGCACTGATTCCTCAGTTGCTATGTTTTTAGATGGTTGCTAACATATGTAGATTTCAATGGTTTTACTACTTATGTATATTTAATGTGTTTGTTGGTGGTATAAGATAATTAACAAATGTATGTGAATACATTTGAATATATGTACATACTCAATTTGAGCATATATTTGGCCTAATATTCAGACTGACCAAAAACTGGAATTTGTAAATTCACAGGAATTCGTGTTACTTTTCAAAATAATTTGTTGAATTGGAGATAGGTGTATAAATTTCAATACAGAGTATGTTTTGTGACATGATGATGCATATGTATGTTTCTATGTTTTTTAGTTTTTTTTTTTTTTTTAGTTGTGGGTTGTGTACAGGAAGTAGGTGAGAACATTCAGTGAAGATCTTAAAAGGAAATGACTTACATGCTTGGCTGGCTAAGGCACCTGGAAACTTAAGAAAACTTGATGCTAATTTGGTATACAGTAGGTATACTTGAAATATATCTAAAATCTGTCCTCTGGTTTTGCAGTTTTCTATACAAAGATAGAGGTAGATAACAGAACAAAAGCAAATGCAATGTGTAAAGTCAAAGGAAAGCAAGTATCTAAGAAAGAGCTGTGAATGTGACTAACTTCAAAGTCAACTTGTCAAAGATTTTACTTTTAATTACAAAGAGTAGAGCTGTATTTGAATAATGCTCTGACAGGTATATTTCAAACAAATCTAGTGTGACTTAACTTTATGTCTATTATATTTTATAGAAAAGATTGGATCACTGAGATTAATTTCCACAAAGCAATAATAATTTCATATATATTATGATTAAGCATTAAGTAAATGAATTGGAACATCATTGAAAGGTTTTACCTTCATGTGTATCATACTGACGATTTGTCACACTTCTGGGTCAGGGCACAATGGAACAGGAAATACAAAAGTAATCTTTGCCCAATTATACCTAATAATTACTATAAATAGAAAAATTATATAAATTAACATTGCCATATCAAATTGAATTTTACTTTCCTTTTGCTTTACTTCCCTCACTGCTGCAAAATAAACTATATGCTAATGATATTTAATAGAAATTGCATTCTTTCACTGTTTCAATTTTATGCTAAATTGACATTTATATATATATAAGATAATATACTCACAGTTCTCACTCATTGTTTAACAATACATCCTGGATAAACCCATTATTTTTGTTTTGATTTGTTCCTCTTTACCGTTCATATAGTTCAGGAAGCTAGAGTTATCAACGTGTAGCCAATTTCATTTGTCTTCATATATGCATTTTCCACTTGCCTTGGATAGAAATTATCTTTAGATAAAATTTTCTTTGAATATGAATTATAAGAAAATGCCTATAAATTTTAAAATTATTAACAAACATTTGTGAACATGTTTTTAAAAATAAGAAGCATCCAGAGATAAACCAATTAACTGTTTGGAACCCATAAACACTATCAGATAATTACTCAAAAATTAAAATCTTTGGTTTTGGTAACAAATGGAATATATTTGCTCATCACTCTTATTATGGCTTACACTTACTTTGTCATCATAATCAAATTTTTAGATGCCAAGTTTAATTGACACTTGTGCAGGCAAATGGATGGAACTAGGACATATCACCCTGACTGAGGTAGCTCAGACCCAAAGGACATAGTGTATATCTACTCACTAATAAGTAGATTTTAGCCAGAAGAAGAAGAAGAAGAAGAAGAAGAAGAAGAAGAAGAAGAAG
>NC_034613.1:93038819-93085572 GCF_900095145.1 Mus pahari
AGAATACCCAAGATAAAGTCCACAGAACTCAAAAGGGTCAACAAGCTGAAGTGCCCAAGTGAGGATGCCTCAGTCCCACTTGGGAGGGAGAAGAAAACGATCACAAGTGAGGAGGGAGGGAGAGACCTGGGAGGAAAACTGGATGTGGGGGAAGGGAGAGGAGAACCTGACCTAGTACTGGGTGAGGGAAAAGGACTGAAGCCCTGAGGGCCAGTGGAAAGAATGGAAACAGGCAACCTCAGGTAGGAGGTTTGGGGGACCCCCCAAAAATTGCACCAGAGACTTGGGTGGTGAGAGACTCTTAGAATTCAAAGGGAGAGCCCTTAAATGAAATTCCCCACAGTAGGAAGAGGGAACTTATACAACCCACCTCCATCAGGAAGACAGGGCATTAAATGAGGGAGGGGGTGGCCATCCAACAGTCAAAACTCTGACCTATAATTGTTCCTGTCTGAATGAACTACAGGGATGGAAATGGAGAGGAGCCTGAGGAAAAGAAGGTCCAGCAACAGGCCCAAAGTAGGATCCTGCTTAAGGTGGAGGTTCCAAGGCCTGACATTATTACTGTAGCTATGGAGCACTCACAAAAAGGAACCTATCATGACCACATTCTGGAAGACCCAACAAGCAGTTGAAGAGTCAGATGCAGATATTTGCACCCAACCAATGGACAGAAGCAGCTGACCCCTGTGGTTGAATGAGGAAAAGGCAGAAAGTAGCTGAGGAGGAGGGCAACCCTCTAGGAGAACAGCAATCTCAATTTACCTGAACCCCTGAGATCTCTCAAACACTGGACCACCAATCGGGCAGCATATACCAGCTGATATGAGGCCCCCAACACACATACAGCAGAGGATATCCAGGTCTGGGTTCATTCAGAGATGATGCACTCAAGAGACTGGAGGCCTCAGGGAGTTTAGAGGTCTGGTGGGGTGGAGGGTGGGGACATCCATGTGGAGACAGTGGGTAGGAGGTATGGGATGTGGAACAGTTTGAGCATGGACAGGGAGGGACAATAAAATCTGGAGTGTAAAAAATGATGCTTTTAATTTATTATGAATTATGGGCTGTGAATTCTCAAATCTTTCCAAATATGTGATCAATATTAACACAAAAATGTTCAACTCCATCAGTTCTCTAGAATTCTCACTAAAATTAAAGGTGTATTACAAATTGAAATCTTGTCAAGTATATAACTAAATAACAAGACTCTTGTAATGAAATCATAGAAAGAAACAAAAGGAACATGGGAGAGATCAGCAAGAGAGAGAGAGAGAGAGAGAGAGAGAGAGAGAGAGAGAGAGAGAGAGAGAGAGAGAGAGAGAGAGAGAGATGAAGTTGATAATGTCAGAGAACTAGAAACAATTTAGTCTCTGTTTAGATGTTGTTATGGTTTCATTATGACCTGTTCCCTGCAGGTTCATGTACTGAAACCTTGTCCCTAGTTCATGGTGTTATTTTAGGAATTGGTGAAAACTTTAGGATGATCCTGGATAAAGTAAGTAGTCACTGGGGGAATGTATTTTACCCTGGTCTTTTCTTATATCTCTTGTTCTTGACCACCATGAAGTGAACAGGCTGCATTGCCTCACTTCAGGTCCAGAAATATGGAGCCAAATAAGAATGGCCTGAACCATCAAGAGGGACCTTGGTCTTGCAAACTTTATATGACCCAGAACAGGGGAATGCCAGGGCCAAGAAGTGGGAGTGGGTGGATAGGGGAGCAGTGGCAGGGGGAGGGTATAGGGAACTTTCAGGATAGCATTTGAAGTGTAAATAAAGAAAATATCTAATAAAGAAAAACATAAAAAAAAGAATGGCCTGAACCCTCTAAAACCATGAGACAAAATAAATGTGTCCTTTCTTAAGTTGCTTTTCAGGTATTTTGGTACAATGATGTAATTACAACAGAATACAAAGTTTTACAATAAATGCATTCTAGAAAGTCTTTGAATTAATAGGTTTTGATGGGCCTTCATATACTTCTTTGATGATAGATTTACAGAAACTATAAAAGAAAATAAATGCTAAAGCATGATAGCACTTTTCTAAAATAAAATCACATATAACAATATGAATATTGTCTTAGTCAGGGTTTCTATTCCTGCATAAACATCATGACCAAGAAGCAAATTGGGGAGGAAAGGGTTTATTCGGCTTACATTTCCATACTGCTGTTGAGCACCAAAAGATTCAGGACTGGAACTCAAGCAGGTCAGAAGGCAGGAGCTGATGCAGAAGTCATGGAGGGATGTTCTTTTCTGGCTTGCCTCTCCTGGCTTGCTCAGCCTGCTTTCTTATAGAACCCAAGACTACCAGCCCAGAGAATGCACCACCCACAAGGGGACCTCCCGGCTTGATCACTAATTGAGAAAATGCCCTACAGCTGGATCTTGTGAAGGTATTTCCCCAACTGAAGCTCCTTTCTCTGTGACAACTCCAGCCTGTGTCAAGTTGACACACAAAACCAGCCAGAACAAATATGAATAACAATCACTTACTAATTGTGTCTAAGGCCAACCATTTCTAAAGCACCAGATTTAACATTAATGTTAAGTTTAATTTGGTCCTAATTGTTTTTATTTGACTAATATCTATAAGCCTCTATATATCTCTTTGCACAAAAGGAACAGTTTAAAGATAGATTAAAATATATATATAGATTGTCAAATATTAATTATAGCACAGCTTTTCTAATTATTAAAATGTCTGTATATTATACACCTTTTCATCTTATTGAAATTATATCTTGAGAGTTGTGTAGAACTTCCACAGCAAACTCTCATGCACTTCTTCATTTATGATTAAAGATTCTAACCATTGTTTTCTCAAACTGAATGTTTCACTTTCCTTCTTCCTTTAGTAGTGCAATGAAGACAAATGAGTTTAAATTGCTTAGACTAGCTATTGATTGAAGTTGAAAAATATTTAAAAAACCTTTCAGTAGTTGGAGGGAGGAGAGACACACTGAGAATGCCAGCAATTACTGATCTCTGTAATTGGATTTAAAAGTCTGGGGAAATATTTACAGCACATTATCAACCTATTGATAATGTAGCTCTCTCTTTTGTATGGAATGAGGTGACTAAATTGGCTAGAACCAACTTGGGGTTTTGTTTTTGTTGTTGCAGTTGGCTGCCCTTGAATGACACTTGGACTTCATAACTCATAACAGAGTGGATCTGGCAGGGGCTAGAGTACATGATCCAAGAGAAAATTTAGGATGGATAGTTCACTAGAACATGAAGATGACTGGCTGGCTGGCTGAAAGAATGACTGAACCAATGAATGAATGATTAAAATTTAAATAGAAAATCATAGAAGATAGACAATCAACAGGCTGGAGACAGAGGCAAAGAGAAAGGATGTTAGTTCAAAATTGATTTTAAGAATAGTATTTAAACATACAGTCTTTATGTTTTTATAATTTTTAATTCCTTCCTTATTTTCATATTATTTAATTTTTAGAATGATAAAAAATGAATTAATTCTAAGATATTTTCCAAAATATATGATGGGTGATTCAAAATTTAAAGCTTGGAGCCAACTTACTATAAGTTTAGAGCACCTGTTCAAAATCAGGGATTATTTAGGGGACATTTAATAGCATGTGGAGAAATCAATGGCCATGAACCACTGGAAGGATGGGTGTTAACTAGCATCTAGTTGCTGGAGAGCAGAGATGATGCTCTCATTCTGCAATACATAACACAATCTCTAACAACTAAGAATGAGTCAAGCCTGAACATCCATATGCCAGAGTAGAAAACTGTGGCTCAATGGGAATTGACAAATGAATGTCTTTGACCTCTACTTCCCCACAGTGTACTGGAGTATTTTCTGACTAGTGGAGTGATTGTTGAGATACTCAAGTACCTCCATAATAAACTCTTATCCCTGAGTTTTAATATCTTTCCACATCATTTAACTACTGTTCATCAAGTCAGAAGTCTTAGTTCCTTAATGTTTTGTTCTTAGTAAAGCTTGAGCTAAAATCCATGCTAATGGAGGCATTACACATAGAACAGTATCCTAGAGATCCTTAATGCTTCATGATATGTAGGTCTTGTCAGTGAACACATTCAAGTTCGGCAAATATTGCATGAAGGGAGGCAGTTTTACATGTCATTTATTATTTTCTGCTTTCTTACTTGAGCCTCTCTGGATTTTTCTTATCACTGTACCAAGAGGAGACAGCCCTTTTTTTTTAATGTGCATTTTGTCTAAAGCCCAGTAAAAGTAAAGTTGAAATTCTCAAAATTATTAACAATTTAAATTAAAAAGAACAATTTAGAATGCCTTCTTAGCTCATTATGTCATATACTAATTTACTCAAACCCATTCAGTCTTCTTTTTGTATTCTAGAATATTTTATTGAATTGCTTATTGAAAATAATTTTCTTTTTTGTCTTTTATGTATTTATTTATTTATTTATTTACACTCCAGATTTTATTCACCCCACCCTGGTCTACCCTCCGACTGTTCCACATCCCATACCTCCTCCCCACCTCCTGTCTTCATGAGGATGTACCCCCACCCCCACCCCACCAGACATCTAAACTCCCTGAGGCCTCCAGTCTCTTGAAGGTTAGGTTCATCTTCACTGACTGAATCCAGACCCGGCAGTCCTCTGCTGTATGTGTGCTGGCAGCCTCATATCAGCTGGTGCATGCTATCTGTTTGGTGGTCCAGTGAGATTTCAGGGGTTCAGGTTAATTGAGACTGCTGTTCCTCCTACAGGGTTGCCCTCCTCCTCAGCTTCTTCCTTATTTTTATCATGTTTTCTCCTGCTCCGAAACCTCCCAGATTCTCTTCACCTCACTACCCATACAGTTTCTGTTCTTACTATCTGTATCTTTCAACAAATAAACAAGAAACACAACCAGTAAAACCAAGAAACACATATGCAAAAAAATTGCCCACCCTTCACCCCCCGCCCCACCAAAAAAACCCTAGAAATCAAAACAAACAAAAAGTCCTCAAAAATATTATTGAGTTCATTTTGTGCTAACTATCCCTGAGCATGAGGTCCACTCTGAATTAAGGTTAATATACCCAATGAGAGTCCATTGGAGAAAACAGATTTCTCTTTTATAAGTAGGTATCAGCTAGAGAAAGCTTCTTTGTTGGGAGTGCACTTCACTCTCTCAGTCCTGAGACCCCCCTGGCTTGAACCCACATAGGCCCTTGTGCATGCTTCCCCAGTCTGCATTTGTTCTTATGTGCATGAATCCTGTTGTGTTAGAAAGACACTGTTTCCTTGGCGTGATCCATGACTTCGGGCTCTTAGGATTTTTCTGTCCAGTCCTCAGCATTGATCCCTGAACATGGAAGGGGTTTCATGAAGACATCCCATCTGTGAGTGCTCTAAGGTCTCTCACTCTTTGCACGTTGTAGGACAGCAATTTTTATGGGCTTCCTTGGAATGTAAGCACTGTTTGTGCTATATCCTGTCCAAGTTACATCCTGGTCAAATCTTTTTTCATTTTTTTTAAAAGAAATTTTTATCTTTTGGAGTAGTAAAAAAGCCTGCTTAGATTGGAATGCTTGTTTCACAAGATAAGATTCCCCCTTCATAGCTGTTATTTCTGCTAGGGTACTGTGACACTTAACCTTGGTAGTCAATTTGATTGGACATGGAATCAGTTAAGATGCATAACTCTGAACAAGTATGTGAGCATGTTTTCAGGAGGATTAAGTAAGGGGAAAAGATCTTCCCAGCTTGTTTGCACATGCCATCATGTATTTGCAATGGAAAATGTCATGTTTAGCATGAAAAGGCAGTTCTGTACCTGTCCACATTATTATTGCAATTGTTCTTGTTGTTATTAATGTGCTCCCTGTAGTGCCTTATAAAGTGCTTTGCATGTGAAATGCATAAAGAGCAATTGAATTGAATTGTTTAATAAGTTTAATATATACATCAAAATGTTAATATACTTACAGAATATAATTGTAAATGAAGGTGTCACTACTTACAAAAAAACAGTTGCAAGACTAGTGTATCTATAGTGAATTTCCAGGGGAAGAAAGGATCCCCTTTACTTGAAAATAAAAAAGACTAAAGAATATTTCCAGGAGAAAGTTATCATATTTTTTTTAATCAACACTTTGATTTAGATATGTCTTACCAGAAACCACAGAATGCTATAAATTAAAGGTATTTTGATTTGATATCTTATTTTATACTTTTGAAACTTGAGGCTGATGATGAAAATTATTTTTAAAATGTATCTGAGAGAGAACTATTCTTTGTGGCTTTTTGAGACAGGGTTTCTCTGTGTAGCCCTGGCTGTCCTGGAACTCACTCTGTAGACCAGGCTGGCCTTGAACTCAGAAATCCGCCTGCCTCTGCCTCCCGAGTGCTGGGGTTAAAGGCGTGCGCCACCATCACTCAGCGGAGATTATTACTATGGACCGATGCAACACAGAATGCTTTTTACACTGAGGAATAAAGTGTTTCTCATATAGTCAGTCAGAGATGCTCTTTCTAGAAGCTCAATCTACTTGGGAAAGCTTGTCTTATTGAAGGATATGTACTCAATCAATAACCATTGCCCTTATGCTAACTTTAAATGCTCAGATAAGTAACAAAGATTTGCAGATATTGGTTGTTGTTGTTGTTTTTTCAGAAAATTATATACTTTCCAATCAAGTACCTATTCTAATAATAGTGATGACATTGATTTACAACATTTATATTCCATATTCATTTAGTCACTGTTCTATTGCTGTACAGAGAGACCATACCCATGCTAATGCTTATTAAGTGGAAGTCTTCAAATGGAGGCTTGCTTTCATTTCAGAGGCTTATTCCATTGTTGCCATAGTGGGGAGCATGTAGGCAGACATGGTGCACAGTGCTGGAGAAGTAGCTTAGAGTTCTAACAAACCAATTCCTGGGCAGTTGATTATATATATATATATATATATATATATATATATATATATATATATATATATATATATATATGAGAGAGACAGAGAGAGAGAGAGAGAGACAGAGAGAGACGGAGAGAGAGAGAGAGACAGAGAGAGAGAAAACAGTTCTAAAACATTTGTTTCTCTTCAGAATGACTTCAGGCTCTATATTATGGGACTATAGGAGTTAGAAAAGGCCAGGGTATTGAGGACAATCGTGTTTATTAACATTTTCTTTTAAATGCTTTTAGCAATTTGGCCCCATTAAATTAGTTATAATTTTTTTTAAACGGACAAAGGCTTGTTTTATTTTAATGACTGATCCAAGTTATGCCACAGCTAGGCCACTATGAACAGACACGAGGGAAGCTTTATTTCTTGGTCTCTTCCTCCTTGGACAGAGTCTTGATACTCTCTTCCTTCTTGGCCTGGTAGGCGCTCATCCAGGGGCTTCCGTGCTTCCTTGGTCTTAGACCTGCGAGCCTCAGCCTGCTCAGCCAGGAGCTTCTGGCGGGCCTTGCCTGCCTTCAGTTTGTGGATGTGCTCCATGAGGATCCGCTTGTTTTTCAATACATGCCCTTTGGCCTTCAGGTACAGACTGTGATACATATGGTGGTCAATCTTCTTGGATTCCCGGTATCTCCTGAGAAGCCGGCACAGGATCCTCATCCTTCTCATCCAGGTCACCTTCTCGGGCATCCGAGCATTGGCAGTACCCTATGCCCTCTCCCCTATGCCCATATGCCTGCCTTTCCATCGGGCCAAGGTGTTTTTCCAGCAACGAGCACGGGAATGGACAGTCACAGGCTTCGGGATGATCAGTCCATCTTTGATCAGCTTTCTGAGATGCTGATGGGAGTTGGCATTGGCGATTTCATTTGTCTCATTGGAATCCAACCAGACCTTCTTTATCCCACAGCGGAGGACACTAGAGGCAAGCCTCTTCTGTAGCCTGAGCATACTCGTGGCTGCGGACGCAGCAGCGACAGGAAAAGCAGTTATAAATTATTATTTGATAATATAATCTATACATTTTTAAGATCTTAGATGGAAAAGGACTGAAATATAGGAGCTTTCAAAATAGAAAATATTGTTTGCTTTCTTTGCATATAACTAGATAATATTAATAGCAAGATCATAGAGTAGCAACAGAAACTTGTTTTCAGGAAGAACATATTGGCCTTTGGATGGTGTTCTAGATCCAGCCCTTCACAGTCTACCAAAGAAATAAAATGTCACGATTACTTTTTCAGATATTCAACATTCCGTGTACATTTAGTGATTATGCATAATCAATGAAAATTTGTTTACCTTATAATATTATGAGAACTAGTTACACTTTATGTAATGATATTAAATAAAACTCTCAAATACGTCAATACTAATTTTAGTAAGACATAAAACCCCAGAAGAACACATTCTTGTTAAAAGTCAATCCTTACTTAAATATAATTCTATAATTCATGAGAGGTCATATTATTATAATATAACATATTATACATGTTTGAACTTAAGACTCTGTTAAGAGGCTTCTTTTTCTACCTCAACTTATGCTTTCTTTGGTTTTTTCACGTTTTACTTCTATTTTACTTTTTCCTTTTATTAAAAAGAAATTACTTTCTCATACAATATACCAGAATTATAATTTTCCCTCTCTCTAGTCCCCCTAGTTTCTCCCCAGATGCCCTACAGTCCAGATACACTTTCTGTCATTAGAAAATAAGAATCTTCTAAGATACAACAACCAAAAATATAGAACAAAACAAAATATAAGATGAAACAAAAAACCATCTAATTAAATTTGCATAGGGCAACACAGATAAGGAGAAAAGAGTCCCACCAGCAGGAACAAGATTCAGAGACCCACTCATTATGCTAAGGAGTCCCATAAAAATGCTAAACTAAAAGCTATAATATATAAGTAGAGGATCTGGTCCAGACCTGTGTAGGCCCTGTGATTGCTGCTTCAGCCTCTGTGAGCTCATATGAGCTTTTCTTGGTTCATTCACAGGGCCTTGTTCTCCTGGTGACATTTTCCATTTCCTCTGCGTCTTACAATCTATCTACCTCCTCTTCCACAGGATTGCCTGAGCTCTCAGGGGATGGATTTGATGGAGACCTCCCATTTAGAGCTGTGTTTAAACTACTTGCAACTTGAGTTATATTTGTCTCAACTTTATAGCACTTTCCCCCCTCAGAACCAATCTGCATTACAGATATAGTACTTGAGGAAATGCCAGAATAATGGGACTTAACTTTATGTATTGGTGTAGGCAAAATTGATTTTTAAAATGATTCAAAGGCAATCAGTTCTGAATAGTTTGGAGGGTTTAGCTCTAGATCCTCAATAATGGTTACTGAACTATCATTTAATAATAGGTTTGAGAGTGTACGTGTTTGTTTTGCTTTATTTAATTATTTTAAAATATAGTAATTATATGAGTAAAACTGCATGTTTATAGGGGGGAATGAGTATTGCAGAAGAACTTAATGGCTATACAACATATTTTCAAAATATTTTCAAACCTAGAAGTACCTAGAAAGCTACTTCCACTGCACCAGTAATTTGTTTTACTTCCTTGTCATTTTTCATTCTCAATTTGAAAATAGAAGTAATCGTGATTATGCAAATGATTTAGTCTCTCCAGTAGACAAATAGGCCAATTCAACTATTAAAGCCTTTCGTGAGAAGAAATGATCTTCTAGTCTATTTATTCTGTAAGAAATTCTATAGACTTATTTTTGAATCTAATGGTCTTGCTGTAGTAGTGCTCTAAGATTCTCCTAATCTAGCAACAAAAAGAAACATTTAACCATGAAGACATTATTTTCATGTCTTTCTATGTAAATAAAGTTTCTGTGGCCATGACAAATACATGGAATAATTAATTTGTAGCAATTAGAGATTTATTATTGGCTGACAGTTTAGGAGGTATTGGTACATGATCAGTAGTTAGTTCATCTATTTTTAGGACTATTATAAGTCACCTCTTATGGTAGGAACATATGACATAAGAAGATTACTCATCTCAGGGTCATAAAGTGAAATAAAAATAAAAAGTCTCAAAATACCACATCAAGTGCATATTCTTGATGGTGTAAAGACCTCAAACTGTTCCTACCTTTTAAAGTTTCCATAGCATCTCAATGGTGCTTACCTGGTGATTGTGCATCCATGGAATGGGCCTTTGGGAGAAAATTTAGGATCTGATCTAGAACACTGTCATCATTGTTCAGATCTGTATCTTATTGTCTATAGGCTATAGTTATAGTCTTCAGTTTTCCCCTCATGTTCTCTTGGTAAAATACCGCCAGCTTTTTCTTTTTTAAAGACTTGTAAATGTTTTCAGATACTCCACGCAAATTCCTTAATGTTATCCCAGTTTACTTATCTAATTATCTGTGCAAGGAGTAGCTGTGTGTGATACATGCACATGTAGATTGTGTAGGTATCCTTGTGCTTGCCTGTACATGTGGATGTGGAAGCCAGAAAAAGATGTCAACTATCTTACTCTATCATCACCTGGCCTTACTCTCTTGGAAAGAGGTCTCTCCTTGAACACGGTGGTAGACTAAGGGTGAGCAAATCCCGATCATCTTTCCTGTCTCGGCCACTCACAGAATTGATATTACAGACGCATGCCTACAACTTATATAGGTACGCGGGACTCAGACTTGTGCTTCTCCGGCTTGTTCCCTTATCCATTGAACTATTTCCTCATCTCATTTATTTACTCATCTTTAAAATTACTATATACATTGTACATGATGCTGTGTTATATAAAGACATTTTTATACAAGTGCATTTTAGACATTGAACACATTCTTTTAATTAATTAATTATTTTATTCATTTACTTCCCAAATGTTCCCCCACTCCTGGTTCCCCTTCATAGAGATTTTTCCCCACTCCCCTTCAACTCTGAGAGGGTGCCCCCAGATATCCCCCTTCCCTGGGACATCAAGTCCCCACAGGATAAGGCGAATCCTTTCCAACTGAGGCAGAACAAGCAGCCTTCTGCTACCTATGTACAGGGGTCCTCGGACCAGCCCATGTATGCTCTTTGGTTGGTGGCTCAGCCTTCTCCATATCCTTCTATCATCATTCTCTCCTCCCATTAATCCTCTCTACTACTCTACAGTTTCGTACTAGATAAAATATATCATCTAATTTTCTAACCATCTGGCTCTAATTGGTTCTAATTTTATTTATCATCGTTTCTGAATATAATCTATTTACTTCAGTGTATTCTTTCTCTTTAAATCAACATGTAAATGTATAATTTTATTAATTAGTTCAGGACTATCTGCTTCTCAGTCCTCATTTTGTGTACTTGCTTTCCCCACTCCATCACATTTCTGAAACTCAAAGCATTTACTATCCGTATGGTATATCTCATAATATGTTGCCTGTCTGTGACAACTTAATCTCAGCTGTTCTATAATTTGTTCTCCTTCAGCTGGTAAAAACCTCCCCCATAAGGAGATCATGCTGTATTTCTTTCCTAAAACAAAGTTGCTTACATGTAGTTCACACTCTATAAATATTTGCTAAATAAGCAAATGAACAAACTCAATAAAGAGGCAGCTTTTAACATAAAGGACTTAATATTTGCAAATGGGTTGAACTAGATGTGATAACAAAATTCAGAAGAACACTTTAAAAGAACATAGATCATAGTTGCATTTTATAAAATAGGAGAGTTTTGGAAAGCAGTTCTTGGCTCTGGCAATCCTTACTGTCTATATTGTGATAAATCTGATTCTAATTTCTTGTAAAATAATTAAAAAATTTAATATAGAATAAGTGTTCCAGTTCATATTTTCCTCTTCTCTATTTACTGTAAAAGAGATATGAATTTACAATACTATTTCAAAAATCATATGTATGTATGTATGTATGTATGTATGTATGTATAGAATTCTCTAAAGCTGTGGCTCTTGCTTCCTACAACCCTTACAAAAAGAATCACTGTCAACTCCCTTATCCTTATTGGCCTTATCCTGTGGGGACTTGATGTCCCAGGGAAGGGGGATATCTGGGGGCACCCTCTCAGAGTTGAAGGGGAGTGGGGAAAAATCTCTATGAAGGGGAACCAGGAGTGGGGAACATTTGGGAAGTAAATGAATAAAATAATTAATTAATAAAAAGAATGTGTTCCATGTCTAAAATGCACTTGTATAGGCTGGCTGAAGGGTAAAATAAACATTCAAATTTGTTTCCAACTTCTTTTACCTAAAGTTGAAAACCATTTGCTTGAATTTTGGCTTGTATAATATTTCAAATGGAACATATTTCACTTGGGAAATATCTGCTTTTTAAAGTTGTTGAAACATTTTTCCATTTTGAAGTTCTGTTTTGTTTGGTTGTCCCTTCCCCCTCTTCTATTAATACTCTCTCCTTCTGAAATTGTAGCAAACAGTTTATAGGCCTAAAGGTAATGCTACAGGAATATATGAAAAATGTCTTTTGTTTTTATATATTTGTCATAAACTTATTTATATTTCTATTGAAACATGCTGGTTTTGCCTCATTCTGTAGTTTCTCTCTCTCCCTCTCTCTCTTTGTGTGTGTGTGTGTGTGTGTGTGTGTGTGTTGCGTGCATGCACGGGTGTGCATGCACACATATTTAGCTAAGGGATAAGGTGAGCAATAGAAATAGATTAAGTATTTTTATATACTCTGAAGTGAAAGTTAATCATTAAAAATTCTTTAAAAAGAAATTTCACAAATTACTAAAACTGTACTCTGTGAAAATGTGCAGGCGTGACAAGAAAAATTCGTCGCCTTAGGACGCCATGTTTAACATAAGGTACTCCTGTCTACCTTTAAATATCTGCCCAGTACAGTGATAGTTGCAGGCGTGTTCTTGTTAGCTTTTTTTTCCTCATCCAGCAAATTAAAGAGAACTAAGCTGTTTCAGGAAGCAGCAAAACTATTTTCTTAGTTCCAAATTCAGGGAAGAATATGGAATGACTTAATATTTAGCCAACTCTAATGTTCAGTGAAACTGTGTTTTATAAAATAAATACACACCAGTGGCAAAATAAATCACCTTTCAAACAGTTTAAAAACAACTGTAAAAAATTTTAATCAAAGCCCTTTTATAAATTTTTCTTGTATTTAGTCTCCTTGCGTCCCCTTGTGGTCAAAACAGGAAAAACACTGACAGCTTTTGTAAAATGAAAATGGCTTACTTTTTAGAGTATTTTACTCTGTTCTTTTAAATTTTCTACAAGTACTTTTATAAATGGATATTATAATAAATTAGTAAGATATAATCATACCTTTTCTCACACATAAATGTTAATATCTCGCATTCCTCCAGTATTATAAAGAAAATATTTATAGCAATAATTATCTATAATAAATTATAGAATAAAAATCAAGAAAGTCAGTAAGACAAATGGATATACTTGGTTCCATTTCTTGATAAGGCCCATTAAATTGCAACAAATACAACATATACAAGGATATCTCACTGTACCATGCATAGGATGACAGAACAGTTATACTTCTCAAGCTTGCTTTAAGAGTGCTTGTGAAGAATTCTTTAGTAAAAATCTATCTGTGTGCATTAATGGAGCAGAAATTGGAGTCAGGAAGAAAGGCTCGATGCATGAGCACAAGAGAAAATAATGAGTATGTTGTTAATTACATAAATTGAGGCCACAGGTCTCATGAACATAACTCTTTTGATGTTATTTACTTTAGAAGCCTGTATTGTATAGAATCCTGCATTTGTAGAAATAAACAAATAAATAAGAGAGGTCTGTTCTCTGTCAAATACAGTCATGTGGAATTCACAGAAGGTTAACACGTAGAAATCTGGAATTGCATAGTCAGTGAGTCCTACCTTAGTGTCACTGAACTTACTAAATAATACTATCAATAATAACCGCTATGCAGTTGTTATTTCAGGAAACAATTGGTTATTCGGTAACAGTTTTTTTTTAACATGAAATGGTTTGTTTCAAATATGAATGTATCTCTGATGAGATTTTTAACAATTTATGGGGAAAATACACTTCATTTCAATAACAGAATGAGATCGCATACAGGTTTGTTTCATGCTTCATTTGTGAAAGTATATTGCCTCACAGTTTTAATGTTTACACAAACACAAAAATCAATACCACATCCTCTATAAAGGAATGGTGAGATAGTATGTATTTGTTATATATTAATTATCCAAAGTAAGTATATCACATTGTTATTATCATATACATATACATATACATATTTATGTTAGTATGTGTTTCATTGAACACTAATTATACATTTAGATGTTCATCTTATATAATGTCCAATTGTGACATATAGCTGTTCTGCTATTATTTTGTTTTGTTTTAAATTATATGAAAGTGATAGATACTCCACTGTTGCCACATTTCAAATATTGGTCTTACCTTGGTACACATAGCATAAATTATTCATACCAAGATGTTCAAGTTTATGTTTATATATAAACTGAAATATAATGTTCTTCATAAAGATCTGTTTATTTGAACTCCAACTGAGGAGCTGATTTTTTTTTACTTGAAAAATGCTGACAGACATCAGAATTATTGTGTATGTGTACAGTACATTTGTAAAAAATATATACCTGAAATGTAACTGCAGGATTGTAGATTCTTCACACACTTATCATTATTTGGTACTATCAAACTGTTTTGTAAATATATATATATATATATATATATATATATATATATATATATAAATTATTTTAAGTTTTTATTTATTTTTATTAAATTGTTTTATTTATTTACATTCCACTTCCTGGACCCCCCTCCCAGGGTTCTTCACACCACCCTCCCATACCCTTTTCCTCTGAGAGGGTGCTCACCCCCCAAGCCCCCCCAAACCCTACACACACACACAAACACACACACAAACACACACACACACACACAAACACACACACACACACACAGCATCCCCTTTCCCTGGGGCAACAAGTCTCTACAGGATTAGGCACATCTTTCACTGAGGCCACAAAAGGTAGTCCTCTGCTACTCATGTGACAGAAGCCACGGACCAACCCATGTATCTGAATTTCTTCTTTTCTACAACTTGACCTCTACTATCATCCTTTGTGAACTTTTACATCCTGCACTTTCCTACTTTTTAGTCCTGTAATCTCAAATTCCTATAGGTTTAGCTTTAATGACAGTTAACAGATTTGTCAACATCCCCTAAATAATTATTGAATGTTTAATGAAGTATATATCTATTTGCAATTGTATTTTAATTGGTCTTTTCAAGCTCCAAACCATAAAGAATTCTTACAGAGGATGATCCCCTAGGGGTAGATATTAGGCAAGAGGTTTGTCAGAGAAACACCAATAACACCATCAAGGACCTATCTTCAACTTACTGAACAGGATAGGTTTGATATTAATTTATTTAGGTCAATTAAAAACTCACTAAAATCAGTTATTATTTAAAAATTAAGAAAATAGAATGATCATATTCTTTAGGGTATTGAAAATATTGTAACTAGATTTTTATTTACTGAAAAATAATCAGAATCTTGAAGCCATCTTTCTGACAGTCAGGGTTTTTTTATTTTTGTATTAGATATTTTCTTCATTTTCATTTCATATGCTATCCCAAAAGTCCCCTATACCCTCCCCCCACCCTGTTCCCCAACCCATCCAATTCCCAGTTCTTGGCCCTGACGTTCCTCTGTACTGGGGCATATAAAGTTTGCAAGACCAAGGGGCCTCTCTTCCCAATGATGGCCGACTAGGCCATCTTCTGCTACATATGCAGCTAGAGCCAAAAGTTCTGGGGGTACTGGTTAGTTCATATTGTTGTTGCACCTACAGGGTTGCATCTCCCTTCAGCTCCTTGGATACTTTCTCTAGCTCCTCTATTGAGGGGTCTTGTGTTCTATCCAATAGCTGACTGTGAGCATCCACTTCTGTATTTGCCAGGCACTGGCATAGCCTCACAAGAGGCCGCTATATCAGGGTCCCTTCAGCAAAATCTTGCTGGCATATGCAATAGTGACAGTCAGTTTTTATTTATCAGAATTGAAGTTCACCATATCCCACACGGTTTGCTCTTAGACACCTGACTGGAACAATGATGGAATAAAAGAAGAACAGATAAACAGACAGGTGTACAGAAAAGCTGAGATCAGATGGGTTGTGCTCACTCTCATGGGGTGACAACTACTGCTCAACAACTCCAAATCTCAACATAGTAGTAGGTGTTATATATGCATTGTAGGAGGTGTCTATAGGGAACAGGCTCATGATCCTTCAGGGAGGAGAAAGCTGTGCTTGATGCTTTTTGTACATTTCGTCAACATTCACAGGCAGTCTAAAGGAAGGGTTTACCAATTCCTTATGCCTAACCTGGGGAGAGCTTTGCTGATTCACATGTGTCTGAGGCACTGGGATACTTGTTAACAATACACAGTTAGGGCTTCAAGTGCACCTTACACACTGATTCAGGGCATCCCCCATTCCCCGAAAGAAATTCACAATAGAACTTGAAGTGGTTGTGAAAAGATTGGTGCCCACTGATACTATATATTTCAAAAGTCTACTTTCCTTTCTACAAATTAAAATTTTTTCTGTCACTTGCATTTATCTCTTTATTATAATTTCAGAATATCCATAAGTGCATACTTTTTGTATTTTTATAACTTTGTTTTTGCATCCAAAGGTATAGTGGTTTATACTGGTTTGATTTTGTGGCTGTACGTATTTGACTTATAAATACTACACTTAGAAGGTGCTTGTCTGTAAAATGTGTTAGTGAGAAGTCCATAGCCAAATCATCAACACTGCTGAACAACAACAACAAAAACTTTGACATGCCATATTATTTTCATGTGTCTAAAGTAATATTCTTTGGTTTTTCTTTTTATTAGATATTTTATTTATTTACATTTTAAATGTTGTCCCCCTTCCTGGTTTTTCCTCTACAAACCCTCTCTCCCATCCTTCCTCACCCACTTCTATGAGGGTAATCTCTCACCTACCAACACCTGCCTCCCTGCCCTGGCATTCCCCTACACTGGGGCACTGAGCCTTCACATATTTTGCACACAGTAGTTGCGTCTTAGATATCATTGAAAATGTGCATGATTGGGCTCACTTTGAGTCTGCAATTAATATTTAATCTGTAAGTTAATATCTTCATTTAGAAAAATACCAAACAATTGCTTTTATTTGAAAAAAAAAAGACAACAGTGATTCTCTTGATGAAGGTGCTATTTGAACAGCATCAGCATCCAGCTCCATATTGGACAGTGGATTCCATATGGTATAAAAAGTGTTCCTTCAAAATGACTGCACATTTATCAAATGAAAGAACATGGGGAGCCAAAAGTCTTGGTTTCTCCTCTGAGCAATTATGGAGTGTGCTTGGAAGAAATTAGTGTAAATTTAGCTGAATGGGCCTTATTCTCCCAAAGCCAAAGACTGAATCATTGAGCAATTGAGAAAGGAACAGCTTTTAAAGTATAGTGGCTACATTAATGTGGTCTGTACAATTATCTGTCACCTGGGGGCAATTTATTTTTAAAAAACTTACTTATATTACTAAAGCTGTTATCCCTACTTGTATTTCACCCTAACAGCATATAGAACTTGATAAGTTCCTGTGGATTTCTTCTCTCTGGAATGAAATTCTGAAGGACTACCTGTTAGTTTGTCTTCTCTATGGTTCCTGGAAAACTGTTGAAGAGAAATTCATAGGTTTAAGAAGCAGTAGACTCTTAGTTAGGTTATCATGTGAAAAAAATGTGACAATCCAGGAGGTTTGGAGCTGTAGCAACTTGAACATACTGAAAATGTTCAAAATGCTCTCTTTTTCTGTCCTCCTCTGTGTAAGCACCCCTTGCCAGCTGCATTCTTTTGTAACTAATTCATGCAGTATGGTTTGCAAGGAACTTTAAAGCAATATTTTTCCTACTGCTATTCCTTACATTTTCATTTGTGGCCTCAATGATCTATGTAGGAAATATTTACTTTGAGGCTTTGGTTTGGCTCAAAAAATGCCAAGTGATCAAATGCAGGCAATGTGTTCATTGATCTCGGCAATGGAATCTTTGAGTGTAGAATAACGGACAGTCAAGCTGATCCAAGAAAGATTCAAAGTTGTATGTGCAGGATTTACTGACCTGAATGTTCTCCTGTTTCTGGAAGACAGGTAGGAAGTTCAATTCTTTCTGAATTTCACTCCCCCACCCCACCAGAACTGAGACAGTGAGTGCACTTATCAATAGCCACAAAGTCTTCCTGAAACAAATAAACATACAATAGATGGGAAGAAATATGCCCTACATGTTGTCTGTTTCCATGTTTTCTCCTGCCTATTGCCTGTTTTGTTCCTATTTCTTACTGAATTTGATTTTCAGTACATATTCACAGATACTGATCTTATATCAATATTCTGGACAGGTATGGTTCTCACAATAAGAAGATTACTTTCCCCCAGGATTGTTTTATTACATATTTTCTTTATTTACATTTCAAATGTTATTCCCCTTTTTTAGTTTCCGCTCCGAAAATCTCCTATTTCTCCCCCTCCCCCTGCTCATCAACCCACCCACTCCTGCTTCCTGTCCCTGGCATTCCCCTACACTGAGGCATAGAATCTTCGCAAGGCCAAGGTCCTCTCCTCCCACTGATGGCTGACTAGGCCATCCTCTGCTACATATGCAGCTAGAGCCATGAGTGCCACTGTGTGTTTTCTTTGATTGGCAGTTTAGTCCCAGGGAGCTCTGAGGATACTGGTTTGGATGGAGCACAGGGTCCCCAATGAAGAAGCTAGAGAAATTGCCCAAGGTTTGCAGCCCTATAGGAGGGACAAAATATGAAGGAGATAACTTTTAAGACATATAAATATCTGCAAGGAACTGGTGTGAATTGGGCAAAAGACACACTAATGAAGAGGCACGTTCTCATTTGTAATCTGTAGCTTTGAAACTACTCTATATGTATCTTTCTAAGGCCTGTTCCACTATAACTTACACATAATTTATGTGATAATTTTGTTTAATTCATACTAAAATAAATATCTATACTTTCATTCATCATTTAGACAAAAACACACAAACTATTTTTAACTAGTTGGAGCAAATGTATAAAGAAAAACATACAAAGCAAAATAAAGCTTTTCTGTATGAGTGTAAATTTATGAATGTGAAATATGTTCTAAAATGCTAAACTACAAGAAACTACAAGAGGGATATGAGGGGAAAGGAGGTCATAATGGGGGAAGATGAAAACAATAAAAGTAATGGGTGTAAGAACCACAAAAGCATATTTTTTCTTCCATGTGGAATCTAGACATACACACACACACACACACACACACACACACACACATACTCACATACACACACGACATGAAAAAATGGAAGAGAATTGAAAACTACTTGGGGAAATAAACAAGATCAACAAATAAAAAGAAAAGAAGGAAGAGAAGAAGGAGGAAGGGGAGGGGGAGGGAGAGGAGGAGGAGGAGGGAAAGGAGGAGGAGGTAGAGGAGGAGGAAGGAGAGGAGGAGGAGGGAGAGGAGGAGGAAGGAGAGGAGGAGGAAGGAGAGGAGGAGGAGGGAGAGGAAGAGGAGGGAGAGGAGGAGGAGGAGGAGGGAGAGGAGGGAGAGGAGGAAGAGCAGGAGGAGGAGGAGGGAGAGGAGGGAGAGGAGGAAGAGCAGGAGGAGGAGGAGGGAGAGGAGGTGGAGGAGGAGGAAAAAAGGATATTAGAGAATAGTGAATGAGCAAATGTGAACAAGTTACTATGATATATTTGGATGGATACATCATAATAAAACTCATTATTCTGTGTCCTAACTGAAAAAAAACAAACAAGGCTCTAAAGATAAGTTTTGAAATTAGGGGAATTAAATTACAACAGTTGAACCAGATTTCAAAGACACTATTTACTATAATGGTCATCAAACTGTGGGGTCGAATGACTCTTTTACAGAAGTAGCATATCAGATATTCTGCATATCAAAAATTTACATTAAGATTCATAACAGTAGCAAAATTAGAGTACTGAAATAGCAACAAAAATAAACTAATGTTTGAGGATCCAAAAAACATGAGGGACTGTATTAAAAGTTTATAACATTAGGAAGGCAGAGAACCACTGATTTGTTAACTTCTGCCATGTAAACTACTCATCAGTAGCTTTGGATGAATGAACACTGAATTTCCATGTCAAGTTAACATACAATGGATACTCTTACCTATAATACCTTGATTCATAGCACTCCTGCCATGTTGTCCTGAGAGGGATTCTCCACTGAAATAACAGTTTTTATGAAGGAAACCCCACGTAAGAATATTGTACAAAGGAAATAATTTTCTAATTAAGTAAACACTACGCTATCTTCGTGCTTCTTGGTAACCTAGTATAATGTATGATTTTGTTATTGCTAATGGAACTGTATAATAGGACCTTTGTTCCTAGATTTGTACTCATAGATGAACTTTAAAGAACTGGCATCTAGAGGGCTTTGCTGAGGGTGTTATACTTGGAAGAGTTTCAAATAGCTCTCTTGTCACACCTTGATAGTTGATAAGATGCTGGCTCTGTAAACATTAGAACCAGAGTTTGATCTTCAGTACCCATGTAAAAAGAGCCTAATGTGGTGACATTTGCATGTAACCCCCATGCTAGGGAAATAAAGCCAGCCCAATCCCTGAGTTTAGCTGTTCAATCAGCCTAGCTTATCTGGTAATCTCAAATTCAGTGAGATATCATATCTCAAAAACAAAGTTAAATGAGTCCTGAGGACCCCTTCTGGCTTATACACACAGACAGGCACACACATACACACACACACACACACACACACACACACACACACACAGAGAGAGAGAGGGGGGGGGGAGAGACGGGGACCTGAGCCAAAGCTCACCCAACCTTTTTCCAATTTCTCCCTGGAGAGTTTGAGATATGAGCTCTTGCTCCTTCATACACCACTGCCATAATGTGCTGTTATCCATTTCCCTGACCAAAGACCAAACCAGCAATGCTTTCCTATTTCAGACCACAAAACTATGAGCTAAATAAGTCTTTTTCCTCATTAAGTAGCTTGCCTCAAGTATTTCATTCTGCTAACAAAAGCTCACTAGCAGCATGTGAAGACTAGTTGATTTTCACATGGAAGTTTAATATATTAATGTTTCCAAAGGCCAGATTTCTATGCACATTTTATGGCTATTTCAAAAATTATCCAGTTGATTATTCATTTTAGGTTCAGGTCACTATACAGAGTAAAGTAATGGTAAATTTACACTCATATAAGTAAGCATAAAGTTCATGAACTTGTTTCCACATTATTTCATTCTTCTCTGCCTGCAAATTCAATTACCACAACATCTAATTTCTCTTAGGCTTCACTGCTTCATTACCTCCTGTTGATATATTCTCACACTCCTGCTGCCTTCTTTGCCTTCACATGTCAAAATGTGCAATAAAAAATGGAAGTCCCATGCGTCTGAATTCATTGCCAAAACCCTAATGGCGCGGTCCAGCAGACATCAGAATCCTGGAATTTTCCAGGGTAGCACTCAAGTCAAACATGATTAAGAAATTGGATTCTGTACTGCTTCAGTGGCCTGGCTCACTGTAAGAGCCACATGAAAGGAGGAACTAAACTATAAGCAGAGAAACGGGGCTTTATATATACTGGTCACTATGTATACATATTTAAAATTAATAAAAATTAAAAGAAGTAAGTTCATTAAGGCTCTGGAGGTAGGTCAAGGACAGAATGATTTGCTAAGATGAAACAGCAAAGAAAAAATGTCTTTCCACCATATTCTTCTAAATTCCTAAGCTTTTGACTGCAGGTGTGTAAATCCTAGAGTTTGATTTAAAGCACTTATATCTTACTTGGAGAAAAGTGCACAGTATTCTGAAGTTTTTTTCAGAAAAGGGTAAGAAAAACAGGCTGCCTTGTATATCCCTTGGCAAAAATAGATGTAGAGAGTTTGTCTTCAGTAGCTCATCTTTTTTTTTTTTCAGATATCGTTCTTGGCAACTGATCCTTTCATGTACTGTACTTCCTCGGTCACGCTCCTCTTCCCCCCACTGAGAGTTATGGTTCAGACTTTTTAATCACAGGCTTTTGACATCTTGAAGTCATCTTGCTCCACTCTGGAGTGTCCAACTTTTATCCCTTGTGAAATACATTAGACATAGTTGTCTCTAAGTGTTGTTCTTTAGGATCAGCCAATTCTATAGACAAAAACTTGAGTGGTTCACTGGTGGAGAACAATCACCAGTATGCATTTCAATATTTTACAATCCCAAACAGAAACACTGTAAGACTTAAAAAGTCACTTCCATATCACCCTGCTCATAGCTCAGGTGACCACTAAATCTCTTTGCATCTTTATTTGTTTGTATTTACATGAAACCATACAATAAGTGGCCTTTGGTTTCTGGCTGCTTTCAGTTTGTCATTATATTGTCAGGATTAATCCATGTTGGAGTATATATCACTGCATCCCTTGTTCAATGGCAGAAAAGGTTTTATTGTGTGAATTCTATAACATTTTTCTTATCTACTCCTTAGCGTTCTATTTCAGTTGTTTTTATCTTTAGTTATTGTAAATAGTGCTACTATGAACACTTATTTATAAGCTATTTTTGAGCATCTATTCTTTAATATTTGGACTCTATATCTGAAGAAGCAATTACTAGGTTATATGATATTTCTACATTTAATTTGTTGATAGGGGGCTGGAGAGATGGCTCAGTGGTTAAGAGCACTGACTGCACTTCCAGAGGTCCTAAGTTCAAATTCCAGCAACCACTTCATGGTTCACAACCATCTGTAATGAGATCTGATGCCCTCTTCTAGTGTGTCTGAAGACAGTAACAGTGTCTTATATATAATAAATAAATAAATATTTTTTAAAAATGTTGATAAACTGTCAAGAGGTAACAGTATATATATAACCAGTAGCCATGTAGGAGTATTTCAACTTCTTCATATCATTTCAAGTCCTTATTCTTTCTGCTTGATGTAACATGGATGTAAAGTAGTAACTCACCCCTTTTTAAAAAAAGTATATTTATCTATTCATTTGTATTGGGGAATTGGGAGTAAATGACATAGCCCATCCCTGGAGATCAATAAACATCTACGGGTCAGTTCTCTCCTTTACCATTATAATCCCAAAGGTGAAACTCAAGTTGCCAGGGTTGGTGGCTACTGCCTTTATCTGCGGAGACATTTATCCTGGCCCTTATTGTAGTTGTGATTCACATTTCTCTTATCAGAAATTAAATTTCACATACTTTCATGTACTTATTGACAATTTTATGACCATATTTACATGTTTCACTAAGATCACTTCTTTATTTTAGAATATTCATGCTAGAGCTCTTTATTTTTCTGAAAACTGAATATAGATGATTTTGGAAATATTTTTTATTATAACATAGGTTAGTGTTTTCACTCTTATCAATCTCTATCTTTTGTTGAACAAAACAACTTAAGTTTCAATGAGGACATATTTGTCTGTGTTTCTTTTGTTCTTTGTCATTGTTTTGTAAAACATTACAAAACACAAGGTTGTGAAGGCTGATCTCATGTTATTTGCAGTTTCATATCTTCTATAAAATGTCTGCAATTATCTTAGCAGTACTTTTTATTAGATATTTTCTTTATTTACATTTCTTTTTTAAATTTTACTTTATTTGTAACTCATTTTTACACTCCATATTCCATTCCCTGCCCATCCTCTTCCACCCTCCAACTGCTCCACATCCCATACCTCCTCCCCACCACATCCTGTCTCCACATGGATACCTCCACCCTCCTCCCCATCTGACCTCTAAACTCCCTGGGGCCTCCAGTCTCTTGAGGGTTAGGTGCGTCATCTCTAAATGAGCATAGACCTGGAAGTCCTCCACTGTATGTGTATTGGGGACCTCATATCAGCTGGTGTATGCTGTCTGTTTGGTGTTCCAGTGTTTGAGAGATTTAGGGGGTCCAGATTAATTGAGACTGCTGGTCCTCCTACAAGATATTACCTTTTGCCTCAAATTCTTTCGACCGTCCCTAATTCAACAACAGGGGTCAGCTGCTTCTGTCCATTGGTTGGGTGCAAATATCTGCATCTGACTCTTTCAGCTACTTGTGTCTTTCAGAGGGCAGTCATGTTAGGTCCCTTTTAGTGAGTGCTCCATAGCCTCAGTAATAGTGTCAGGCCTTGTAACCTCCCCTTGACCTGGATCCCACTTTGGGCTTGTCACTGGACTTTCTTTTCCTCAAGCTCCTCTCCATTTCCATCCCTATAATTCTTTCAGACAGGAAAATTATGGGTCAGAGGTGTGACTGTGGGATGGCAACCCCCTCCCTCACTCTTCCTGCTGGAGGTGGGCTCAGTAAGTTCCCTCTCCCTACTGTAGACATTTCATCAAAGTTCCCTCACTGTGAGTCCTGGGAGTCTCTTACCTCCCAGGTCTCTGGTGCACTCTGGGGGTCCCCCCAACCTCCTATTTCCCCTCCTCCCCCTCCCCCTCCCCACCCAAGGTTGCCTATTTACATTCCTTCTACTGGCCCTCAGGGATTCAGTTCTTTTCCTTCATCCAATTCCAGATCAGGTTCTCCCCTCCCCATCCACTTTCCCTCCCAAGTCCCTCCCTCCCTCCCCACTTGTGATTGCTTTGTTCTCTCTCCCAAGTGGGACTGAAGCCTCCTCACTTGGGCACTTCAGCTTGTTGAGCCTTTTGAATTCTGTGGACTGTATTTTTTTTTTTTTTGCTAATATCCATTTATTAGTGAGTACATACCACCATGCATGTCCTTATGCATCTGAGTATTTTATTAGATATTTTCTTTATTTACATTTCAAATGTTATCCCCTTTCCTGTTTTCCCCTCCAAAGACCCCCTACCCCTGCTTATCAACCCACCCATTCCTGCTTCCTGGCCCTGGCATTCCCCTATACTGGGGCATAGAACCTTTACAGGAACAAGGGGACCTCTTCTTCCATTGATGGACGACTAGGCCATCCTCCTTAGCAGTATTTTTTTTTAATGAGACTATTTCTTTTCTTATTGAATAATAGTTGCACCTTCACAAAAAAAAATAATTAGATGAATGACAAAATAGTGACAAAGGGCACTCATTATGTCACCATAAACTTGAAAGAAAACATGAATTTTTCAAATACAGAAAAGTTAGTATCAAGCTTCAGAAAGTGGGGAAGGGCTCTAAAAAATAGCATAGAGTAAAAGATTAGATAAAACCCAGAAATACTGAATGACTTACCAAAGAGACAAAAAAAGAGAAGAAAAAAAAAAACACGCCGTTCCCTAAATAAGTAAATCCCTTTCCACTTATACCTGGTCAACCAACAAAGGAAGAAAACGAAAATCTCTAGAGGTAAACACAGCCTTAAAAATCACTTTAGACATTTACACAATGGAGTACTACTCAGCTATTAAAAACAATAATTCTTGAAATTCTTAGGCAAATGGATGGAACTAGAAAATATCCTGAGTGAGGTAACCCAATCACAAAAGAACACACATGGTATGCACTCACTGATAAGTGGATATTATCCCATAAACTTAGAATACCCAAGATATAATTTGTAAAACACATGGGACTCAAGAAGAAGGAAGACCAAAGTGTGGATACTTTGTTCCTTCTTAGAAGGGGGAACAAAATACTCAGGGGACAAAATATAGAGACAAAGTGCGGAGCAGAGACTGAGGGAAAGGCCATCCAAGACTGCCCCACCTGGGGATCCATCCCATATACAGTTACCATACACAGACATTATTGTTGATGCCAAGAAGTGTTTGCTGAAAGAAGCCTGATATAGCTGTCTCCTGAGAGGCTCTGCCAGAGCCTGACACATACAGAGGTGGATGCTTACAGTCAACCATGGGACTGAGCATAGGGTCCCCAATGTAGGATTTAGAGAAAGGACTGAGGAGCTGATGAGGTTTGCAACCCCATAGGAAGAAAAATAATATCAACCAACCAGACCCTCAGAGCTCACAGGGACTAAGCCACCAACCACAGAGTACACATGGAGGGACCCATGGCTCCAGCCACATATGTAGCAGAGTATGGCCTTGTTAGATAGACATCAGTGGGAAGAGAGGCCCTTGGTCCTGTGAAGGCTCAATGCCCCAGTGTAGGGGAATGCCAGGGCAGAGAGGTGGGAATGGGTGGGTGGGTGGGGGAGCACCCTCATAGAAGCAGAGGGAAGGAGTATGGAATAGGGGGCTTCAGAGGGGAAACTGGGAGAGGGGATAACATTTGAAATGTAAATAAATAAAACATCCAATAAAAAAAGGGAAAAATCACTTTAGACAACAGAGTCACAATTTGAAGTAAAATTTACATAGGAAGAAAGATTGTGTCTCATTCTCTGTTAGAGTAGAAAGAAGAGAGACAGTCTTGAGAGATGCTGTACGATCAAACCACCAGTAGAAAGTCAAATGCTAAAGCCTCACCCACCCACCCACCACTAACTAAATAAGCAACCATCCTGAGAACCACAGAAACCCTGCAGGAGCTGGCCTGAGCACAAACTCACTGGACACAAACGTACTCAAAGAAAATCTGCAGAATGCTGGCAGAGAGACAGTCTGAGCCTTGGTAAGCTGAGAAAATTCAGTTGCAAAGGGAAATACAAACATGAGAGTTGGCCCTCAGAGTCTAGGACTTTGAGCCATGTGAATAGAAGGTGTGATTAACCAGCACACACTGAAGATAGTCCCTGATACATGAAAGGTTATACTCAGGGAGCACCCATGCTTAAGTCTGGGAAACTCATATGATAGGGCTGATTTCTGTACAGAAATTAACTCAACCTGGAAAACATAAAGAAGGTACTGTGCATGCAGACCATTCTAGCCTGACCTGTTTGAACTCCCAAAGAGACAGGGCATGCAAACAATTCTGGTTTGAACTCTTGAGAGCCAAGCAGCTGTTTTCCCACCGGCAGAGCTAGCTCCAAAAGACAACTCAGGGACACAGGAACTTATCCAAGCCAGGAAAAAAAAATATTCATTTATGTTAAGACATGTTTACTTCACCCCATTTTTATGGCTACTTTTTATCTTCACTTTTGTATTGCTATTTCTCAGTTGTTTTAGTTTTGACTTTGCTTAAGTTTTGTAAGTATTCTTTTTCTGTGTGTACTCTAGTGTGTTCTATTATTTCTTTTACATTTACCAAAGGAATTTTATTCTCATTTGTACTTCTCTTCTCTTCTTTGCACACTTCCCTCACAATTTTACTTCTTAATTATACATTTCATTATGTTTAATGATAATAATACAATTATAACATTTCTCCTTCCCTTCCCCAAACCCTGTAATAAACTGCTCCTTGCTTTATTTCAAACCCATAGCCTTCTTTTTCATTGTGTTACATGGGATTTATGTACATGTATATGTTCCTAAATATAATTTTCCCAATCTGTGTACTGCTATTTGCATGTTCGCTTTCTGGGCTAACCATTTGATAACCAATTAGGAGGCTCTTCCCTGGGGAGGACTACTTGTCCCAGATCAAAAATATGATATATGTACACAATTAAGTTGTGTTAAGCCATGAAGAAGAATTTAACTATATTTATTACAAGCTAATGGATTTAATTGAATATTGTCACATTAAACAAAACAACCCAAGTCCTGAAGAGAGAAGTATTATGCACATTTTCATAGTTAAACCTGGATTATACATGCATATATAAAGATGTGTATTTGAAAATAGGAGGAAAACTATTTAGGTAAAATGAGAAATAGTAGGAGTGGTAGTGAAGAGTGATTTTGGTCAAAATATGTTATGTACTATGTAATGAACTAGACAAAATATGAAACAATTTGTTCTGTAGAATGAGTATTTATTAATAAAATACATAAATAGGAAATACTTAGGAGGTTAATGGATTCATCTAGGGGTATCTGTGAGCCTGTCTCTAGAGATGATTACCTCTTGATAACTCTGACTAAATGAATGAATTAATCCTGTAAGATTTATGATATGATGACATCACTGACAGTTGGAGAAAAAGTAGGAGGAAGTTTAGTTGGAGGAAGTAGTTCATGGATGCCAGATCTAAGGCACCTATATGTTGCTCTGGCCTATTTCTGGGTTCATATTACTATGTATTCTGTGCCTCTTTGACATGCTTCCACAGACATGTTGTTTTTCCAAAGTTTGTGAGGACAAGTGACCATCTTCTGAATCCTCTGAAACTGTGAGCCAAATAAAACAACTCTCCTATAAAGAGTCTTAGGCATATATGTTTGGATTTACTTCTGAAATTCAATTGTATCATATGAATCTATACATGAATTATTATTTCTCCGGGCTTTGCTTGTTGGATCTTCGTAATGAATTTTGACATTTGGAAGTATTAACCTTCAACTTTGCTCTATTGCAAGGTTGCCCTGGCTGCTAAAATCACTTCACATTCCAAATACATTTCTTTTTATATTGCTAATGAAAGAAATAAACATTTTAAAACTAATCATTCACTATTTTTCAGACAACTGGATCTATTTATTTATTTATTTATTTATTTATTTATTTATTGGTTTCTTCAAGACAGGGTTTCTCTACGTAGCCCTGGCTGTCCTGGAACTCATTCTATAGATGAGGCTGGCCTCGAACTCAGAAATCTGCCTGTCTCTGCCTCCCAAGTGCTGGGATTAAAGGCATGTGCCACTACTGCCTGGTCAACTGTAGCTTATTAATCCACAGATATTTTGTGAAATCCTTAGAAATTTCTTTATATATGATGCTGATTTGACTGTGGTGATGCCAATAAATCTAGCACTTAGGAGACTAAGGCAGGAGAATCTGGAGTTTAAGTCCTACCTTAACTACAAAGTGAGAACCTTTCTTTAAAAAAAAAGAAAAGACTCATATATGTTAATACAGGTAGATTTCATTCTTTCTACACAAATTATAAATATTTTAATCTGTTTTATTGCTAATTAATTTGGCTAAAACTACAGGTACATTCTTTAATAAAAATGATAAATCTTAACATCCTTATCTTCTTCCTGAATTTATGGCAGAATCTGTTTATGTAATTGAGTAAGATGGCATTATAATTGGTTGTAAATTTTCTTTTTACACATTGAAGGAGGTTTTATTTCTTCAGGCAAATTATATTATTACCTATGTTTCATGCCTTATTTATCCATTAATTATCTATGGGCACTGGATCTTGTTTTGAAGTCTTGAAAACATTATTTTTTGTTATTTTTAATTATTGCTGATGTAACTGTTGATTATGATATTGTTTTGTGTGTGTGTGTGTGTGTGTGTGTGTGTGTGTGTGTCACAGCAGGTTTTATTTATTTATTTTTGAGACAGTTCTTTTCCTATGTAGCTCACACTGATTTTCCCTGTGTTCATACTTGTTATTCTTCTTCTGCAAATTGTCAAGTATTGGGATTATAGGCATGTCAACCATGACAGGTAACAACAGTGACTTCTAAAATCTCATAGTGTCAAATTTTAAACTAGGACTATTGACCCTGATTCCAGATGTTAACAGTTTTTTCATGCTCATGTCCAACTTTTCTGTGAAGACAGCCAGTTTAATACTTCTTTTTCTAACTCCAATTTAGTTTTCTTGCATTGTTACACTAGACACATCATTTAATACATTATTTAAAATATGTGCATTGTTGGTATCACTGCCTCACTAATATTTAATTCTCAAGTTATTTTCTTTGTTCTTCTTATTCTCCATACACTGTACCTTCAACCTAATAAAACAGCGACCTTATGCAGTTTTATGGAGTTATGTTCTTCTTTACTATGATTTCAACACAAGCTTTAGAGTATAATGCAAGAAAAACTGGAGGTCATATTGGAAGCTTTAGTTCATTTCTATTTTGTTTTTATTTAATATCTTCAATGTGGAATCTTATGTATTTGGTCTAGCATTGGTAATTATTTTCACTGAAAAATTTTATCTACCAGAAGTTACTCTGATATACTGCCAAGTGTAAACTTCTCCTCTCTTCTTACCCTATTTATAGATGACAAAATGAAGGCCAGATGATTTAACTGATTAGCTTACAACTCCAATAATACTGAAAAAAAGAAATCAGAAATTAATTCTTTTCCAAAATTTCTAGAGAAAGACCGAACTGTCGTTTTCTTTTGTTAGTGTTATCACTACATAGAAGTGCAGCTCATAGCTTTGCATATTTTAATATGATCTATTGCTTTCTTTCTTTTTCTTGTGGATTAGAGTAAATTCAAAAGTCATCTGTGAGCTTAGGATAATTTGTTTTGAATGTTCTAGCTCAAATGTCAATATCAGCCATGTCATCCTATAATCTATAGTCTAACATGTACCCTGTGAATCTTATCTTTAAAGGATTGAATTAGTTTAACTTTCAGAAATTATCATTTCTTAAATTATACATATGTTGTTTCTAAGATATTTGAGTTCTTCTCTTGTTCAATTTTAATATAACCAATGATTTGAACTGTGGTACCGAACAGAAAGTCTTCATAATATCTTGATTTAACAAACATTGGTATTTGTTGCTCTTGATTAAGAATGCAGTTGAGGAAAAATTAAATAAAAATCTGTTATAAAGCCTCTCTTTAAAAACTTAAAATTCACTATCGAAATAACTCTTGAAAATAAAGTAAACTTCACCATAATTAATTAGGTATAAAACAAATGGAAACTTTGAAAAATTGCCTTGAATAATTATTAAATAGAGACTAAGGAAAATGGTTGCTTACCAGTACAAAACACTTTAGTTTATGCTCATGTTGAGAATTACTGAGTTACCAATCTATATGGTGGTAAGAAAAGATTTTATTAATTGAAAGTTAATATTAAAAACATGAATAGACACATTTTGAGAGAGGGTCTTTCTATGTGTTCCCCTGGATGACCTGGAACTCTCTGTTATCAGGTTGTCCAAAGACTCACAAAGACCTGCCTGTAAGTACTGGGATTAAAAGTGTGTATCCACACCTGACAAGAAAAAATGTGTTGATCTAAGTTTACACTAACAACTCATGTTTATAGTGCCAAGTAAAATGAACTCTACAAGGAAGCTTTACTCATCAATCAATTATAACTCCTCTTCTGTATGAAAAAGAGCTCTCATTAAATGTCAGATAATATTAAAGGTAATTTTAGTTTAATGTCTTTCTTAAACTACTGAAAATTATACAAGCCCTTTATTGCACCCATTTTATTAACAAAGTAATGCACTCAATGAAGCTACATAAAATTTGTCTAGGGTTAGCTCTCTATTACTGGGAAGTTCCGAGGTTAACTTTGTTTAAAACAGCTCTAGTACCTTAATGGCTCTAGTGTGTTGTTATGCTGAGGGTGAAGGTGGAACTGTTGACTAGTTTCTGAATTCTAATTTCTCTTGTTTGAAAGATTTATTTTCATTTTATGTGTATGGGTATTTTGCCTGTATGCATGTCTATATAGCACATATGCCTGCAGAATCCAGAAGAGAGTGATGGATTACCTGGAACTGGAGCTACAAATGGTTGTTTGCTGCCATGTGGTTGCCTGGAACCAAACTTGGTTTCCTTTGGAAAAGCAGCCAGTGCTCATAACCACTGAACTATCTCTCCAGATCATTTCCAATTACTTGACTTCTTGTAAGACCCTTGCCCTCTCTGATTTGTCCTTTTACATCACCACAAATTTGGATTACTTTAGTTTAAATACTTAGCAAAAGAAGTGCTTTTAGTTTGAATCCTATTTCCTAGTGAGAAATACCTGATTGTGTGCTTCCATGCATGGTATAACAATCTTATTGTGATTCTTGACTTTACACTCCACCAGTGCTCAAGATCAAACAAGAATCCAATATTCCATCCAAACATAGAAAATTGGCACCTTCGAGCCCATAAATCAATAGTTTTACCATTTCTGACAATTTCTCAAGGCAAATTGTACTTACCTCAGCCAGAATTTCCATGTCCTAATCCTTAGTCTTCTACTATCATCTAATGGCTATTAGATGCCCAAGACCAATTTAAAACAAGATTCACTAGTATAGAGGCAGATAAATATAAAGGAATGAAATAATGTTTTTCCTCTGTGTCTCTCTAATTCAGACTTGTAATAGATAAACTTAGTCATGAATAATAAGATACAGATTAGAGATATTTTCTTATCTGTGATAGGATTCATCATCACTCTTAGCTAACTGAAATGGTTGTGGTAGTAGGAAATGGGTATTAAAGGAAGATATAATCATCCTTTGTATGATAAATTATCCCTTTGGTATTCAGATTGACTTACAATGATTTGAATTCTATCACCTTTAACTGCATGCAAAATAACATAACTACTGGAAATAATTTAAATCTAAGCCTAATATTTATGGATAAATTTGAAGAGGATACTTAGCTGTCTTTACTATTCTTTTTCAAAATTTTATACATGTTCTGATTACTCTCACCCATAATCTCCTTTATTTCTCTCCCACTCTTTCCATACCTATTCTTCCCATAAAGTATCTTTCCCACATTCATGTCTTTTTGTTTGTGCATAAGTAACCTAAGTTATGAGTAGATGGCAACTCTTGAGAATAAACATCATCTGTCCAGTTAATTCTAATATATGTTCTTTGCCCTTGTGTCTAGAGTAGTCTGAAATGGAAATATATACAATTCCTGTAATGACACTTGTAACTTGCTTATTGAATCCCTATTAATATGAGAATAACAGGAAAAGTCTTCTAGGACTTGAGCTATTACATCTAATAGTAAACCATTGGCATTTGGAATGATGATCATGTCAACCTTTACTTTTATCTTCCTTAAAGCTATCAAGTGTCTTCTTATTGTATGTAAGGGCAGTGGACTACAACCAGCTCCTTTTTCCACGTTATTATGTTGTGCTTTCTTTAGCATCTCTCCGAGTGAGAGGCTAAAAAGAATATTAATTCATGTCTTTCTAAATTTGTATCTTAGAAATGGACACCTGGTCTAAATAATGTTTCCTGAGAAAATAAACAAAATAATAATTATATTGTTTTGGTGCAGGGACATGGACCATGAGAGGAAGCCCGGCAAGGTAGAGCTAAAGGCTTAAAGCCCTAGAGACCCAGAAGGGAAGGTAGGAGATTCGCCTGCTCCCAGCACCAGGCCCCTGTCAGGTAGTCGCAGCCCCACAGCCCCCATAGATTTGTTGCCATCAGACAAGTAAAAGCAATGCCTTTCCACATGTAGATGAGGCATCCCTAACATCTCAGACCAAGACAATACGAAGAGATGTGATCACACTTAAGTAGGCTCAAAACAGAATTATCTAGGCTAATGAGATCTGAGGGGCATTGCCAATAAGCTTCTCTTCCTAGACATTCCTCCCTGTAAAAGGTATTTAATCTCAGGCCCACCCTGAAAAGTAGGGTATGGTTTTATGCATCCATTTTCTGCCATGACAATTAGCTTTTTAGAACCATGGACTTACTCTTTTCTTTGAGATCCACCATGGGGAGCCATGGAGAAGGCCTTCACTTACAAGTGCTGCAACCTAATCTCCTGTAGAACACAACTGCCACCAAGCCTGCCACCATCAAGCCAAGGATCATCCTGGTGATACTTGCCTGAACTACCCTTTCCACCCCAGCCCCAGGCTAGATGCAGCCCACAGCCTGGACTCCATTCTCTACTCTTCTGCAACTCCCAGTGGTGCTTGGATGTCCAAGAGTCTGAGAACTCCAAGGAACAGTCTCCTCACAGGCAGCATGTGGCCCAACAGCAGTGTAGGATAAGCGCAGTCAAACTTCCCACATCCTGCCTCCTCAAGTGGCAGTGCCCAGTGGTAAGGCAGACATGGGCCCACAACCCTACATTTTGGTTAGGATTTCTATTCTGAAATAAAACACTATGACCAATAGCAAGTAAGGAAGGAAAGGATTTATATATTTAAATCTTAGAAATCTCAGGTCATAAATAATCACTGAAGGAAATCAAAGCAGGAACACAAGGCAGGAGCATGGAGGCAGGAACTGATGCAGAAGTCACAGAGGACACGGTTTTCTGGCTTGCTTATTATGACTTGTTCAGCCTGCTTTCTTATACAACCCAGGTCAATATTCTCAAAAAGTAGCCCAATGATAAATCATACCCATTTAATATTTTGTATAGCCATTTATAGGTGTTAAAAGCTGACTTTTGTACATAATCCAATCATAGATGCAATATCAAAAAGTGTTGTGGACTCAACGTTGATCTAATAGTCTAAACTACAAATTAAAATTTGCTCTTGTGTTAATCAACATGTGATGAACATAACTCATCAGACTCTATCAAGTGTACTACTTAATGTAGTTGACATTGCCCAATATACAATCTTATGTCTCTGTGTTTTTCAGAAAGATACATGATTGACTCGTTATCAAGATGTGTTTAAGTACTTTGGATAGTTCTAGCTATAGTATTTGCTGTTCTTCCAAAAATTCTGTACTAGACATTATTTTCAGAAAAAGAGACAGAAAACTTCTCTTTCAGTAAGAATTCAGTAAATCCTGATAGATATGGTAGCTGGGCTCTTCACACTTATTAAGTTTACAAAATATTTTCTTTCACCTTTACAACTGAGTGTTGGCCCTTCTATAGCATGGTTAATATGCCATCTCCTTAAATTTATGTTCATAATAACCCATTTGATAAACATGATTGTTTTTAAAACCTAAGATTCAGGCATTCTAGAAATACTAGGAACAAAATAATCTAAAGTGTTTATTTCTCCACCAATCTCCATTACTTGTTCCTCTATATTGTTCTTTAAAAAATAAAAGTAGGGGAAAGCATATCAAGTAAGTGTTTTTATTCCCCCACTGTCTGTTAACCTATTTCAACAAACTAATCAATCACCGATGGCACCTACCTGTTTTTCCTAGGATCAGTGACATTATCTGTTTTTAGGAGTGAAATAGCAGGAAGATGTCCTTTTGCACTCAATATGGCCAGTGTGCTTATAGATCATCATGCCTTTTGGATTTTATTATGCCTGGGCGATTTTCCAATATTTTATGAACATGGTTTTTCAGAACGTTCCTGGATTGAAGCATGATTGTATATCTGGACAATATCTTAGTCTACTCATGACAGCACTGTCCAGATGGTCCTGGACTGCTTCCAATAGAATCAGCTTTTGGCCAAGAACTGTAGAAGCATGAATCTTATGGAGTCCAAGACAAGTTCCTGGTGTATGTAATCTCCTCACAAGGGATTGGGATGGACTTCTGGAAAGTCAAGTCAGTACTGATTAGGACACACTTGTAATTAAAAAAAAAGCTTTCAATAATCTTTCACATTCCATGAATAATTACATTAGCTGCATCCTCCCTCTTTTAGTCCTAAGTGTCTTACAAGCCAATCTTCTGTGGGAGACAAGAGGCTTTTCAATGATATTCAGAGTTCCAGGAAGCTTTAAAAGAATTAAAACACATTTTATTTCTGCTCAAATTCCAATACTGCCCTTGTTTTCTAGTCTTACCCTTAACGATAGACATATCACATTAGTATGTTGCCTACTCTCTCCATACTGTAAAAAACCCTGACTCCCATACTCCAGGTACTGCAGTCTGTATATCTTCTCTTTTTTAGATATCTTTTTAAAAGTAGCTTTCTGAACAAGATTTACCACAACTAATAAATAAAAACATGAGGAATTCTTCATTTATTTGACAATTTCAAATATCCTCAAGGAATTATTGTTTATACAATTACCACATATTGCTTAACTCCAGTCAACCACTTTTACACGTTCTCTTAGCCTAATCTGGTTAAGGCTACCAATGGCCTTTATGTTGAGAATTATATGGACAAATTCATGATATCTTCTCACTGTATGCATGGGCCTCCATTGTTCAAATGAAAAGCAAAATCATATATATCATATATGAAATATTCTTTAGTGTATACAGTATAAATTGGTTCTATTAGGTATGTTACTTTATCTAATAGTAGTAATTTTTTGTTTCCATTTTCATCTTTATAATGAAATGTTAGTGTTTACTTTTAATTTTTCTACTATTCCACTGGTTATTCAAGAGAATGTATTCCAATTTCCATATATTTATATAAAATCTAAAGTCCCTCTTTTTGCCTTTAGTTTTATATCATTGTGGTTAGAAATGATATTTTGATTTATTTCAAATATTAATTTTAGTAAGATTTTTGTGTTCTACTATGTGATCTCTTTTGGAGAACATTTCTTGCGAGGCTGCAAAAAAAAAACCTCTGAATTGATGACAAAAACAAAAAGAAATACCAACTTCACTTTTTACTCTACAGCCACAAATTTTGTATGCATTAAAACTAAAAACACTATGATGCTGACATTCCCAGTTGAACTTTTGTAGAATTTCTTCTTTTTTTCTGTTTTTCAAGACAGGGTTTCTCTGTGTAGCCCTGGCTGTCCTGGAACTCACTCGGTAGAGCAGGCTGGCCTCAAACTCAGAAATCTGCCTGCCTCTGCCTCCCAAGTGCTGGGACTAAAGGCATGTGCCACCACTGCCCAGTTAGAATTTCTTATAAGGCTTGGAATAAAATGTTTTGTAGATGTTGATATATTGCTGTATATTAATTGTTAACTTTTAGTAAATGTTATATTTGTTTTGCTCTTCTCTTGAGCAGGACTAACAGTCTTTATTAAGAGTGGTGGATGAAAATAACAGTGGAAATGCTCATGCCAGCAAGATTCTGCTGAAGGGACCCTGATATTGCGGCCTCTTGTGAGGCTATGCCAGTGCCTGGCAAACACCAAAGTGGATGCTCACAGCCAGATATTGGATGGAACACAGGATCCCCAATGGAGGAGCTAGAGAAAGTACCCAAGGAACTGAAGGGGGATGCAACCCTATAGGTGGAACAACAATATGAACTAACCAGTACCCCCTGAGCTTGTGTCTCTAGCTGCATATGTAGCAGAAGATGGCCTAATCGGCCATCATTGGGAAGAGAGGACCCTTGGTCTTACAAACTTTATATGACCCAGCACAGGGGAAGGCCTGGGCCAAGTAGTGGGAGTGGGTGGGTAGGGGAGCAGGGGCGGGGGGTTATAGGGAACTGTCGGGATAGTATGTGCAATGTAAATAAAGAAAATAATAATAATTTAAAAAAAGAATAAAAAAAGAAAATAACAGTGGAGAAGAATCATTCAGCGATTAACTATCCATGGGCACACCAACTTGAACAGTTATTTAAGCACCAATTATCTTTCATAAATGGTAAGAAATTTCTATCACTGAGGAGGCTGGGTCAACATATCACATTGAAGCTGACTGATGAACCCTGCTAGCTGAACCTCAATAACAGACCCAACCTTAGAAAATAATATACAGAAGTTTGGGGAAGACACCAACCTTATGTTCTGCTCTCTCCATGCATTTACACATGAGCAAGCATGCACACACACACACACACACACACACACACACACACACACACACACACAGCACGTATAAACCACAAAGAAAACTGTTAAAAAAAAAAAAAAAAAGAAAAGAAAAAGAAAAATTCCAGATGGGAGACTATAGAGACTAGTTTTACATGACAAAAAGAAAAGATCCACTGAAGAAGGCCGGAGTTGCTGAAATATAAGAAGCCTGTGTAATAGAGAAATTTTTCCTACTTAAGGAGTAGAGAAACAATACTCTCCAAGGCTTAGGTGTAAAAACTAATACCAGGTTTACTAAGGTAAAATACCATTCTAGGCAGAGCCAGATGGCTCCTGGCCTCAAGTCAATTCCAATGGACTGAGTCACCAGAAATACCTAAGCCAAGCAGATGACTCTGGGGAATGATGCACAGAAGTGATGACTGCAGGCACTGTAGAAAACTCCAAAAGCTCACTTCCGAAACTCTGAAAACTCTATTCAACCTGCATCAAGCCTTCAGTGAGTCTGATCCCAATCAGTTTATTCCCAACAAATTTAAGCACAGTATAATTTGGGGAGGAAATTCCCAGAATAATACAACCCCCCAGTGTACAAGGAAGTATAAGTATATTGAAACTCAGTTCAGAGTAAATGTCATTTCTTTCAATCAGATGAGATCTAGAGATAGGCTACCTGTCCTAGCTTAAGGGCCTAAGAAGGAATCGGGCCTGGTCTTGATCATACTGATAGTGTAGAGGTCATTTGGGCTATAAGCCACCTCAGGTCCTGGTTATAGATGCTTCCTATGGCCTGACTCAACAGTTAATATAGATCACCAGACTATTAATCACCTACCACTCCCAGCTTTCTGGATGAAAGAACAGGTTTTTCATCTTTCCCATGGGAAAGACAATCCTGAATGTTTAACATTCCTGGTTTCTCTGGAGATCTGTGGACCAAAGAACCTTAGTTCTGTGCTGTCAACAGACAACTACTATTATACCATTCCCCTCAACTGTGGACAGCATAGTAGAAAGATGGAAGGATAACAGAAAGCTAACAGACTACTTGGAGCTCATGAGCCCCACCCACCATAAAGTACACGGGTACTAGATGAAACAAAACACTTCTATAACCAGGCCGGAGCTTGCAGATGAAAGCTCAAGGCCTAACCAAGCATTAGGTCGGCCCTTGTGTGCTAGTGGGTAGACTCATGTTTGCCCTATATTACTTGCTGTCTTTGGGTGCTCCTAGTATGTTGTCCAAGGTTATTTCAGCTCTCATAACTGTGAGGCTCAGGTACATTTAGATTATTATCACAAGACTGGAAGAGTAAAGGACTATTACTACCCTTTGTTCAACTTAAGGCAGGTAAGTCAGATCTAGATCCATGATCATAGGAAGAGCCTCTATATTGGTCCTGTCAAACAGGCTACTGAGATAGACTTAAGATTTTGCCAGTATTACTACCAGTTACCATATGCACGTGAGGGTATGCTTATGGGTGTGAAATTCAGATAAAACTTAGGTTAGAGTTAGCTTAGACTCCAAAGAGGTAATCTAAACCATATAATACTAACCATGGACAGCATAGATTTGAGGAGTTCAGTATTTTCTTAAAAGTTATTATCAGGATAGTAAAATGTAACACTGGACAGATGTTAGTGAGACCTGTGTGCAAATCAGTGTCTACACACCGAGCCTCTGCCCCTGCCAGTGTTATGAAAAGACACCTCCTGATCTACTGGAATTCTGCTGAGGCTAGTTCTATCTGTGGCATTTTAGAGCACTATATCTCATCAGAAGGCATGATATGCAATATGGGCCTGTTTCCCACAAATGTCCCACATCAATATTATGTTAGTATTAGTGAACTTTGGGATGGGATTCTACACCTGGTCCCTTTATGATGAGTCTTTCTAAAAACAGATTAAAATCTGATTGTTTTATTATACACTGGAGGAAGAGGAGGCATATATTTACCCTAGATATGGAAATCTTTGGCGGGATGGAGTACTCATTTTTGGATAATACCCAGGTCACACTGAGTAAAAACCATTGGAAAGATTCCATATTGTCATTGAGAAATACAACACAGAGATAGATAGACACAATGAAAATTCAAATAGAAATCTTGGAACTCAAAACTCATACTCAGCAAAACTCAAAACTTAGCATAAGTTATCAGTAGAAGATATTTCAAATAGAAGAGAGAACAAGAGATTTCACTGTATAATCAAGCAATCTGACAATTGGCTAACTATCCAAAGGAAATGAAATCAGTAGTTTGAAAAACATCTGCATTCCTGGTGTCAAGAAATGAAAACAACTTAAATGTGCATCAACTTAAAAATGAATAATGAAAATGTGGTACCTATACACAGTAGAGAATGACTCAGCCTCAAATATAATTAAATCCTGTCATTTGTGACAACATGGACACAATGGAAATTATTGTGTTCGATGAAATAAGCCAAGAACATGAATGCATGTATTACATAATTTCACTCATACATTGAATGTGAAAAAAGTTGATCTCAAAAAACTCTGTAGTATAATATTGGCTGCTAGAAGCTAGGGAGAATGTCAGGGGAAAGTACAAAACTACAGCTAAATTAGAATGAGAAATTCTAGTGTGCTATAGTGTAGCATATGGAGTACAGATAATGATTGCATGCCACATCTTTCAAAGGCTGAGAGAAGGATTTCTAGTATTATTTTTGCCATAAAGCATTTACATTTTTTGAAGAGAAAAATTTTTGACTTGATTATACAATGTACACAAGCATCTAAATATGACCTGCACTTTATTAGTGTGTATAATTTCTTGTATTGGAAAGTAAGTTTACAATAAATAGTATAAAATATGTTTCTGTCAAGTAAAACATATATATATATATATATATATATATATATATATTAAGTGCTTGCTTTTCGTATAAAATGCATGTCATATCTCTTACATGTTACCTAAACATAATAAATGCACAGATTTTTAAAAGCATGTAGCACTTTTTACAATTACATAATCTTGAAAGTGCAGTTGATATGATGGGTGCAGCTCTGAGACCATGATAACTCTGATATGTTTAGTGGTGAGGCAAATTTGAAGAATTTTGAAAATGATTTCTACATTTATGCTCCATTTCAATATCAACAAATGCTTGCATTTATGGAGGCAGCTATAGAATAACCAGAACTGTATGATACAGTATAATTTTCATGCTGTTTAAACATATGATGACAAATTTGTTCACTTCCTATTTGAAGTTAAGGACATCTGACTTTCATAGATGTATAGATAGAGTGACATTATTAAGATTACAGCTAGTAAAATATCTTCTTAGATTTACTTATTTTCTCTTGTATATATGAGTGTTTTCTCTGTGGGTATGCATGTGCACTACATGCTTGCCTGGTACCCTGGAATTAGAATGACGGATAGTTCAATGTCAGAATTTTAACCTTGTCTTCTACAAGAGCAATAAAATAGCTCTAAAGTACTGATCTATCTCCCCAACCGTTTGCCTGTTCTTTTGGATCTACATGTTGTCTTTTGTTATTGTGATCATGGGGGTCATCATTTATATTTTGTTTCACATTTCATAGAACACAATCTTTGAGACCATACAGTGTGAAATTTCATCTTCTCACTCTTCCCTAATCATAGATTATGAGAGAATGAAACCAACACAGTGAACACAGAACTTCAGAACAAAGGAACATTTAATATAACCTTTGTGCCCAAATGTATAGAGTATTTTCTCTTACCACAGAGCCATGTAGTTTAATTCAGAATAATATTACATGATCTTGGCCTTCACTGGCAAAAAAATACAAAGCAATTTTAGGAAAATAAAAAATAGGAACCTAGAAAAAAGAAAATAGCAAGAACTCTTAAAATTGATGTGTTTAGACAGTAAGATCAGAAGAATCAACGAAAAGGAGAAATAGAACATCAAAATCATAGCAACTGTTTCTTTTTTTTTCATGTTTATACAGTACACTTTAATGGTAAAATTCTGACAACACAATGTATATCGGACACCATCTTCTTATTTGAGTCTCCATCCAGGCACCTTGAAATTCAGAAGGACCAGAAGTCCAGAATGACCAATCTGTTTGAAAATTTAAAAAATTCATTAGTGCAGTTATTTATCTTCATTTTATTTTACACTATTCTTTGGGTCTTCAGTTCTGTTCACTGTCTCTATGGGCTCACCTCAGTTCTCTTGCCAAGAGGCCTGAGACTATGGACTCATCACTAGGACTCTATCTTGTATTTCCTAACACTATTCAAGGAAAACTCTTTAAAAGGGACAAAACATTACAGCCAGATACTTTAAGCATTCATCTGATTAGAAGAATTCCTGGCTGACAACATGTAATCATCACTACCATGGCTGCTACTGTAATATAATAATATGTCGGAAATCTTTCTGACATTGTTGCTTTCCTCAGTTTAAGCTCCTGGGAAAGGGGCTTTGATTGGTTCAGATTAAGTGACTTGCCATGTTACCTACTCTGTTCATTTTCCATATTGAAGACATCGAATTAAGTAGCAACAGATGAACAGAGTGAATTGTTGCTGATTCTAGACATAATGGGCGAGTGTTGACTTTTCAAACATAAGATAGGATGTTATTAGGAAGGTTGGAGCTTCTGATAGACAGCTTCTGCCCTTGATCTGACTGATAGCCACCTTAAACCGTCTTCGATTCCAACTATAGGTTCCATTCACATTATGTACTATTTTATTATGATGTTCATAGTCTGTTTCGTGAGGTAAACCAGTCTGGAAGTCTGCATTCGTCGATACTTAGAGGGTAAAGAACTTACCGTGCCGCTGAGATGGGGTTAACTTTAACTAGTGTGTTTCTGTGGAAACACGGATTAATAATGGACTGGTAGCATCTTCTTTATGGATTTTCACAAAAAAAGCATTCGCAAAAGATTTCAGTATTCCAAAGCCGAACCTGACAATGTAAGTGTCAAATTGCATAGAATTTCCCAAGTTTTGAATTTTCAGAGAATGCCTTCACCGTGCTATAAGTTAGAAATAATATTACTTAAAAGGAAGGTGGAATTCTCTCTATTTTGCAACAGACTTGTCCGGCTTAATGGCCTGGGTACTTCTCTACACTCTTTGTCCTCCTTGCTCTTCTTCCTGTTTGATTTTTAACTTCCTTAGTCATGACCACCTTGTCTGCCCCTGTGCTTCAGGCAATAACAGGTCTTTTTCTCGCAGCCAAAGCAGGATGTCCAAAGCAGTATGTCAAGATGTATTTTGTTGTTGTGTTTAGTTTGCTTTTATGTACTGTTCTTTGTTTCGAGTTCTTAAGCAAGACAACAGATTATAACTGCATTTTGCTTTGATTCTGTTTCCTCCACTCCTCCCCGGTATGGTCTGGTCTTTTGCTGCCCTCTAGTGGACAGTAGTTACCAGTTTCCCTGGAGCGCTCTTTAAAACCTAGGAGGATGAAATACCACTAAGAAAAGATGCTTAAGACTTCTCAGGTTTTACTCTTCAACGAAAAGTTAGGACACACTCTTAAATTCTATGTATGATATTAGGGGTACAGGCAAGGTTGCGTGAACCTGACTGAGATTAAAAAAAAAAAAGACCTTCCTACCACTCTTTCTACTGAGAACATCTGTCTCCAGTGATGTTTCATCCTGGGATTAAAGGCATACTCTTGTAAGTAAATAGGTTAAAAGAATAAAGACATAAACACCCAAGTAACTCCCTTAAGAAGGTTTTCTGCTTGGATATTTCCTGGAGAGATCACTCACTAGTTAAGATCACTTGTTCTTGTAGAGGACCCAGGTTAGGCTCATAGCACCAACATAGAATTCCCAACCATCTGCAACTCTAATTCCAGGGGATCTGGGGCTCTTTTCTGACCTTCATAGGCATCAGACACTCATATAGTGCACATACAGCATGCAGGCACTCACATACACACAAAAAATACATAAATAAATTTACAAAAACCTAGTATTTCATTTTAAAATGCCACATAGTTGGTATTTTTACTGAAAAATGATAAATTGCACCTACAAAAAGATGTCTTATGTTGAAAAATAAATATACACTTAGGAAATCACCTTACCATTATCAATGCAAAAAAAAAACCATTATCCCAGGCCTCTATAAATTTCCCCTCATTGTCATTGCTTTTCTCCTTTACATTTATTTATTTATTTATTTATTTATTTATTTATTTATTTATTTATTTATTTATTTTATTCTTACTATTTGTATCTATATTATTTAGCATAGGAGATTATGGAGGGCTGGGTGGAAGAATAAAAGGGAGTTTGGTGGGATGGGGATAAAGAATGGAAGGAGAATCAACAAAACAAGCTTTCTGTAATTAATAAAAGAAAGAAAGAAAGAAAGCCATAATGAGGTAGATCTGACCTAAATGCCTCTTCCCCAAGGATGAGCTTTTATAGGAGTGGAAGGTGCTATGCACATTCCCAGGAGGAAAGCAATCAATATTCCTTGCCATCTGTGATGCTTATGAATCACAACTTTGAGCAGCATGACAAAATACTAAAGGTAAAATAGTAGCACTTACATTCTGGAGCTATCCAAAAGCTATCTAATTTGGACTTAAGACTGGTTTGACAGGACTGAACTCATGACTGATATTAGAAACATACTGGATCTTTCTTGGGGCTAGAGAGGTCATGGATCTTAGAGGAGAACCATCTCCCCCTACTTCACTAAACTAGCATACTTTCTAATGGAATTTTATTTTTTATTCTTATACTCACAGATAAGTGTAGCTCTCACCCCTTATCAAAGAAGCCTCTCTTTGTAGATGATAATGATCATTACAAAAGCTGTAAGTTGTCAAAATACAGAGATCAACTGACTTTACTTCAAACTGATACAACTACAACACAATTTTTACACCTAAAGCTCAGGAACATCACAGAAATGAGAGTGGGGGGATTGTAAGAGCCACCAGACTAGAGAGTCTACTCTGAGGCTATGTCTTCTTGATATAACAGAGAAGATACATCCATAAAATCTCAGTGGGATGGTTACCAGCTCCTGGGAAAAGGAAAATCGGTTTTCTTCAATGGGGTGACAATGGGCCAATCAACCACTCTCTAGAGAAGGCCTCCTGATCAGAAGTAGTTGGCCAACACAGATTGACTCCACATATGTTTTTGTTTTATTTTTATGCATTTTTGTGTTTGTTTTTGTTTTTCTTTCAAGAGAGAAAGATACGGTGTTGGGTGGGTAGGGGGTGGGGAGAATTTGAGAGGAATTGGAGAAAGGAAAGAATATGGTCAATATATTATATGAAAAAATTAAATCAATACATAAAAGGTCGAATTTCCAGAAAGACAATGACTTAGGTTGATATCTAGCATCATGCAAGTGTGTGGGTTGGAGGGTGGTAGAGTGGGCAGAAAATTTACTATATAAGCATCAATGTGCAACTCATTACTTCCCCCTTTTGAGATGCCTAATTTAAATGTGAATTATTTTTCTTTTCTTTATTGGTCTATGCTAGTGACATTTGATCAGAGATGTAATTTGCTCCTGAAATGAAGTTGAATTACAAAGGCCAAGCAGAATATAATACCTTAAACATCTCAAATTTTCAGAAAATATATTTCAGCCTTCTGATGAGTCTAGACCAAACTGAAATTATCCTTTTGAGAATAACTAGTTAACACTTTTCATATACCATATTAACATAACACTGACATTGTTATTGGGTTACATAAAAGTTTCGAAAATCGCCACATAGATATCCAATTGTACTGGGATAGTTTTAGTTTCATTCCTCAGCAGTATTTATGGACCATTGGACAATGATACTAATCAACTCTACAAAATAAATTTAAATCTATTTGTATCTTTTATGGAAACCAATTGAAAATAGATTAAACATGACCAGAGTTTGCCCTTTCTATGGGCATTAAACTGTAAGATACATCTTACTCATATATTTAATTCCACGTGTAGTGGAATTAGGCCATGCACTACATGTCTCTTTACAAATGGAATACCATAATGACTAAAGGAATCTAGCTAAGTGGATCACATGCTTACAATCTGGTTCTCCAATTTTCAAATACCTATACCTTTCAATTCTATGTCCTATACCTGACTTGTCTAGAATAGCACCTTAGGGATGCTATTCTAAAAGATTACAAGAGGCCAGTGCTGGGCCACCTTGGGCCTGAGTTCGGTGGATAGTCCCATGGTCTCCAGAGGACTCTCCACCCCACAGTCACCCTAGCACACCCAGGATCTTAGGATCAGTGGTGAGTGAAACAAACCATCTGTTCCAACAGAATCAGGGGGTGCATGCGGCCAGCTGGAGCACAGACACAAGAACCACGCCCGACCAGTGGCTCGGGTTCCTTCTAGTCAGCACTGGTCTACTTTGGTATCAAACTCAGCAGACAGTCCCACGGTCCCCAGAGAAGGTAACATTTCCAGGCACTCTAACACGCCAAAGATCTTAGGATCCCAGGATCCCAGGAGCTTGGTCACACCAGGATCTCAGGGTCTCAGAGGAAGCTTGACTGCCAAGAACTCTGACACACCCAGAATAACAGTATCAGAAAGAAAGCTGGACTCTGAGAAGTTCTGACTCAACTGGGATTACAGGAAGGACAGACTCCAATAAAATATATCAAGAGCAGGGAGCACGTGAGATAATCAGATGGTGGGAGATAAACACAAAAATAGAAGCAACAGAAACCAAGGTTACTTGGCATCATCACAAACAAACTCTCCCACCATAGCAAGTCCTGGATACACCATCACACCAGAAAAGCAAGATGAGGATCTAAAGTCACTTCTCATGATGATGATGGAGGACTATAAGAAGGACATAAATGACAAGTCCCTTCCAGTCTGCATCAGCACTGGGTCACCTAAGGTGCAGAGTCAGCAGATACCCCCACAGTCCTTAGAGGACTGCCCACGCGATCTTAGGATCACTGGTGAGTGGAACACAACTTCTGCTCAAATCCAATGGTGCACAGGACCTGAGACAGCACTAGGGAAGCAGAGAACCAGCCTGACCAGGGGCACAAGTCCCTTCCAGTCTGCGCCAGCACCGGGTTACCTAGGGCATGGAGATGGCGGATATCCCCACGGTCCCTAGAGGACTGCGCACGCAATCTTAGAATCACTGGTGAGTAGAACACAACAGCTGCTCCAATCCAACAGTGATGAGCCTGTGACAGCAGGAACAAGGACACCAGAGCCTTTCCTGACCAGAGGCTCAGGTCCCTTTTGATCAGTTCTGGTTTACCTTGGTTTCAAACAGACCAGACAGCTCCACAGTCCTCAAAGGAGACACTACTTCCACACACTGTAACATGCCCAGGATGGTAGGACAACAGGATCCCAGGATAACAGGAGCTGGGTCACACTAGTATTTGAGTGTCTCAGAGGAGCTTGACTGCCAAGAACTCA
>NC_034613.1:93086297-93087718 GCF_900095145.1 Mus pahari
ACAGGAAAACACTACCAAACAGAAGATGGAATTGAACAAAACCATCCAGGATCTAAAAAGGGAAGGAGAAACAATATAGAAAAGCCAAAGGGAGACAACTCTATAAATAGAAAACCTAGGAAAGAAGTCAGGAACCATAGATGAAAGCATCAACAACAGAATATAAGAGATAGAAGACAGAATCTCAGGTGCAGAAGATACCATAGGGAACATGGACACAAAATATCAAAGAAAATGAAAAATGTAAAAAGATCCTAACCCAAAACATCTAGGAAATCTAGAACACAATGAGAAGACCAAACCTAAGGATAATAGGTACAGATGAGAAGGAAGATTTCCAACTTAAAGGGCCAGCAAATATCTTCATAATATCTTCAACAAAATTATAGAAGAAAACTTCCCATACCTAAAGAAAGAGATGCCCATGAACCTACAAGAAGCCTACAGAACTCCAAATAGACTAGACCAGAAATGAATTATGCCTGACACATAATAATCAGAACAACAAATGCACTAAATAAAGATAGCATATTAAAAGCAGTAAGGGAAAAAGGTCAAGTAACATATAAAGGCAGACATATAAGAATTATACCTGAATTCTTCCCCAGAGTCTATGAAAGTCAAACGATCCTGGGCAGATGTGATACAGACCCTAAGAGAGCACAAATGCCAGCCCAGGCTATACCCAACAAAACTCTCAATTACCATAGATGGAGAAACCAAGGTATTCCATGACAAAACCAAATTTACACAAACTCTTTTCAAGCATAAAAGAACCTCTTGTGAAATCACCATACCTGACCTCAAGCTGTACTAGAAAGCAACTATGATAAAAACTGCATCGTACAGTGACAGGCAGGTAGATAAATGGAATAGAATTGAAGACCCAAAAATGAACCCACACACATATTGTCACTTGATCTTTGACAAAGGAGCTAAAACCATCCAGTGAAATAAAGACAGCACTTTCAATAAATGTTTCTGGCTCAACTGGCGTTTATCATGTAGAATAATGCAAAATTTATCCATTCTTACCTCCTTGTAAGAAGCTCAAGTCTAAGTGGATCAAGGAACTCGACATAAAACCAGAGACACTGAAACTTATAGTGGAGAAAGTGGGGAAGAACCTCAAAGTATGGGCACAGGGGAAAAATTCCTGAACAGAACAGCAATGGCTTGTGCTGTAACATCAAGAATTTACAAATGACGGGTGGATACTTCATTCCTCCTTAGTATAGGGAACAAAATACCCATAAAAGGAGTTACAGAGACAAAGTTTGGAGCTAAGACGAAAGGATGGACTATCCAGAGACTACCCCACCCAGGGATCCATCCCATCATCAGCCACCAAACTCAGACACTATTGCACATGCCAGAATGATTCTGGTGAAGGGACCCTGATATAGCGGCCTCTTGTGAGG
>NC_034613.1:93089544-93091999 GCF_900095145.1 Mus pahari
GCCCACGGAAGGAGTTACAGAGACAAAATTCAGAGCAGAGACTGAAGGAAGGACCATCCAGAGACTGCCCCACTTCAGGATCCATCCCATAAACAACCACCAAACCCAGACACTATTGCAGTTGACAACTCGTGCCTGATACAGCTGTCTCCTGAGAGCTTCTGCCAGTGCCTGGCAAATACAGAAGTGGATGCTCACAGTCATCCATTGGATGGAACACAGGGTCCCCAATGAAGGAGCTAAAGGACCCATGAATTCCATCATGTGCTGAAGACCCACTGAGGCATCCATCCTGTGGACTGAGCAATTTCTGGATTCTTAGACGTTTGTTTATAGGTAGCAATTGTTGGGGTAGCTGGACCACAACCTGTAAGTCATTCTAATAAATCCTTTTTATATACCATTCCTGGTACTACATATCTGGCCAATAACTTAAAGCTAGTGAAGTCATGAATCTCAGGAAGAAACTTATCACAACTTTACCTGACCAGAATGATTCCTAACTTCATTCTAAAATGTATCGTTATACCCACAGGCAAGTATAACTCTCTACATCAAAGAACCTTTTGTTTTCAGGAAAGAGATTATTACAGGAAACCACAACTGATTGTATTTCTGAGAAATAAGTAATCATGGGATCTCAGACTCACATACACATCTACAACACAACTCTTGCACCTAAGTGTCTGAAAACGTTGCTGAAAAGGGAGCAGAAAGGAACCAGAAGACAAGGAAGTCAGCTAGGAGAGTGTGTCTTCTAGTAATGCTGGCAAGCTATACCCCATACCTCAACAATAAAGGTACCTAAATATGACCTTTACAATATCAATATCAATAAACATGAAAACACCAAAGGGGGAAATCTCAAAGACCACCCGTAGATAAAGAACTGCAGACAAGTAATGATTGCTGAGTAGGAGAATTAGTTTTCTCTAGAGATGAGCCCTCTTATTGGATATCCAATGCAAAATAGATAACCCTAAAGCCCTATAGAAGTAAACAATATCGAATAGACTGTGAAAATACCTTGTGTTGAAGCAGCCAAAGAACAGTAGAATCCTTATCAGAGAACCTGAAAGAGGAAAATTATAATACCCTAAATATGAAGATTTAGAGAGGAGGATGTAAGATGATAGGATGAATGTTTCTTAGCCTGGCTTACAGTCCTCCTTATTCTCAAGTTACCAGGGTAATAACATCAGAGTCCAAGATTCTTTGGCATCCTAATAACTCAAAAAAGTGTCCACAACGGGCTTTGCTGATAAGCCTGATGACTGGTGTTTGATCCCTTAGACCCTTTCAGAGAAAAGTGACTTCTGGAAATTGCCCTCTGACTTCCACATAAGTGCTATGGTACACATACCCATAAATAAGTGGAAAGGGCTTCTTAAGGGTCTCAAAAAGTGATTGGGTTTGTGATATGTTGAAGTCTATTTCCTTCACTGAAGTGGCCTGGGATTCCTACAGTCTTTGATCATGAAGTCATAATATGTAAGTTCTTTACTTTTTGATCCTGGGGGGACTGGGAAGCATGGTGTGCTTTGCAAAGCAATAAAATTTATGAGAACAAATCATTGAAGTGTTCTTTTTGGAACACTAAGAGCAGGATTCTCAGTCACTTAAAAATATTTTTGATAAATATTTGCTTCTCAGCCTCATAGTGGTGGGAGGAAGAAAGCTGGAATGCACACCAGGAAGCTCACAGGGAACATTGCATGGTCCATAGCTCAGTAATCAAAGACATAAAAAGAAGGCTGGTAGGAGATTCATGAAACTCTGGGGAGTGGCTGGCAGCTACCAGGTGAGGATGCACTGGGCTTCACAGAAAAAAGGATCTGATGCTTGACACCTGACTTTCTCCATAAAAGTTACCATCTTCACTTCTCCCCATGATCAGAGAGTCAAGAATTCACATATTTATGGCAGAAATCAGTAGATTCTGACTTCATGATAAAGTATGGTACAAATCCAAGGCTAGGTCAATGAAGGAAACAAAATCAGATATTGAGTTATTAAGTACAAGATATTACAGCACAAACGGAAAGGAGTTGATCTGATAATCTTGTCATAGGGACTATGGGTAATATTTAATCTGCTTTACCAATGAGGCATTTTAAAAATTGACAAACATTCATTGTTTACCATTTAATCAGTAGCATGTGAAATTTGGATTCTTTGATGCATTACCATTTTCATTTCTTTGACATCTCTAAATAATAAAAATTGTACATGTATGAATGTATTCAAATGCTATCATTTATAAACAAAACACATTATCTTTTTTGCTCTTTATCTCAGTCCCTAACTTTTCACTTTTCCTCTCAGGAAAATCAAGGTCCACAAGTTCTTTCTACTACTTCATGTTTTCTTTCTTTCTTTCTTTCTTTCTTTCTTTCTTTCTTTCTTTCTTTCTTTCTTTCTTTCTTCCTTCCTTCCTTCCTTCCTTCCTTCCTTC
>NC_034613.1:93092344-93105524 GCF_900095145.1 Mus pahari
TCTCTCTCTCTCTCTCTCTCTCTCTCTCTCTCTCTCTCTCTCTCTCTCTTTCTTGACCTTGTAATATTTTTGACAACTTCCTGCATATTTTCATATATATTTCTTACATTTTAAAAAGTTAGCATACAAATTAGTTGGTTTCATTATTGTGTCTCCACATATGCATATAATGGTATTTTCTCATATACACTTCCATAGGAATTCATCCTTCCGCCTACTACTGGTTCCATTCTCTCTCTCTTCAAATAACTTTTCCCTTTTAAAAACTGTGCCTTTAATTAGAGTAGAATTCTACCACTCCTCTTCCTACCTCTAACCACTCCCAGTCATTCATTCTCTCTGGAACCCCTCCTCTATCATCTTACCACTTTCAAGTTGAAAACCTCTTTTTTTTTAATTGTTACTGTTACTTATGTGCATGTATGCCTGTATATGTGTGTATACAAAAATACATATAACACAAAGAGGAAAATACAGAAGGAGGAGGGAAAAGGGACAAGTAATTTGTAAGTGTTTGATAAAGCCTTAATAAATCATATTATTTTACATTTAATTGATTTTTATTGAAAATAGATTATTCTCTCATACAATACCTCCTAACCAGTTACCCATTTCTCCACTCCTCCCAAATCCCCTCCACACCTCCCCTTTCCCCATATTCATTCCCCTTCCATTTGCTTTTCAGAAAAGAGCAGGCCTCTAAGAGACAAAAACCAACCAGGACAAAATAAGATACAAATAATAGCAGGCAAAGCTCTCATATCGAGAATGGACAAAGCATCCCAGGAGGAAGAAAAGAGTGCCAAGGGCAGTAAAGGAGACAGAGACATACTTGCTCCTTCTGTAAGGAGTCCTACAAAATGCTAATCTAACAGCCATAATATATATGCAGAGGACCTTGTCCAAACCCTCACAGGCCCTAGAATTGCCTCTTCAATCTCTGTAAGCCCATGTGAGCCCTGCTTTTGTGGTATCCTTGGTCTTCTCTGACTCCTATAATCTTTCCACACTCTGGTTCCCCAGTCTTTGAGGGGAGGGACCCTATAGGGGCCACCAATTTAGACTCTTTCTCTGGCATAATATCTGGATGTGACTATCTGCACCCATTCCCACCTACTTCCAGAGGAAGCCTCTATGATATCTACTAGACAAAACATCAATATGTTTGTAGCAGAATATCATTAAGAATCATTTCACTGGTATATTTTTGTCTGTCATATTTGGTTCTGCCCTAGGTTTCTGGGCTATCTAGTCTCCAGTTCTTGGCTATCTATGCAGTTTGGGGCATGGATTCAGCTTCAAGTTAAACCAGGTATTGGCCACTCTCACAACTCCATCACCATTGCTACAGAAAAACTTGCAGTCAGCAAGATTGTAAATGGTGGGTTTTGTGGCTGGGTGGGCATCCAGGTTTCTCTTTCTGTGGCCTGCAGAGTACATTCTCTTGCTAAAGGCATTAGAACTTAGGGGCAAAAGCTGGTGACTACCAGCTTAATGTCTTTAAGTTCAGTGAGCTGTGTGGAAGTTGTTCTTGGTAATGGGAATCCATTGTCAGTTTGTGGATAGCAAACCCTTACCTTGGCATCAGTCTTGGTTGTTTAAGGATCTCCACGGTACCCAAGGAGCTGAAGGGGTCTGCAACCCTATAGGTGGAAAAATATGAACTAACCAGTACCCCGAGACCTCGTGTCTTGGCTGCATATGTAGCAGAAGATGGCCTAATCGTCCATCATTGGGAAGAGAGGCCCCTTGGTATTGCAAACTTTATATGCCCCAGTACAGGGGAACACCAGGGCCAAGAAGTGGGAGTGGGTAGGTAGGGGAGCAAGGCGCAGGGGGGGGGTGAGAAGTATAGGGGACTTTCGGAATAGCATTTGAAATATAAATGAAGAAAATACCTAATAAAAATTGGGGAAAAAAAGGATCTCCACGGGACCCCTTGACCAACAACACAAGTGTAACCTAGTCCCACCACTGGAATCCTTGCTTGGCCACAAAAGATGGCCAGTTCAGACTCTGTATCCTCCATTCCTAGGAGTCCTTACTAACATCAAACTCATAGATTCCAAAAAATTTCAACTGTACTGAGTTTCCACACTGCCCTTCAACTGACCCCCAATTCCGACCACTTCTCCCTGCACTTTTTCCCTTTATATTTTCACCTTAACCCTCTCACTTTCATATCCACCAACCTGCAGTCCACCTAAAAAATCTATTGTTTTCCTTTCCCTGGCTTGTCCATGTGCCTAACCTCAAGCCCCCCTCATTACCTAACCTCTCTGGTTCTGTGTACTATAGCTTGTTTGTCATGTACTTTACAGCCAATATCCACTTATAAGTGAACACATACCATATTTGTCTTTCTGGGTCTTGGATACCCTACTTAGGATTATTTTCTTTTCTTGTTGCATCCACTTGCCTGTTGTGGTGCTTTGAGTAAGTTTTGACCCCATAGATCAATGTGTTTAAATGCTTAGCAATAGGGAGTGACACTAGGAAGAGGTGTGGCCTCGTTGGAGGAAATATGTCACTGTGTAGGCTCCTAGGCTCAAGCTCCACCCAGTGTGAAATCAGAACCTCTTCCTGACTGCTTTCTAATCATGATGTAGCACTCTTTGCTCCTCTAGCACCCATCAAGTCTGCCTGCATGATGCCATGCTTCCCACCATGATGATAATGGACTGACCTCTGAAACTACTTGTATGCCAGCCCCAATTAAATGTTTGTCTTTATAAGAGTTGCCTTAGTCATGCTGTCTTTTCACAGCAATGAAACCCAACTAAGACATCTATAAATTTCAAGATGTCGTTTTTTTAACAGCTGAGTAATACTCCATTGTGAAAATGAACCATATTTTATCTTTTTTAGGCGTTTTTTCCATGAATTTATTTACTTATTCACTTTACATACTGATCACATCACCTCACCTCCAAGTCCCCCCATCACATGGCTTCTCCCCCATTCCTCCCCTTTATTTCTGAGAAGGGGAAGTGGCCCTGGGGACTACACCAACTCACACTGCTACCTCAAGTCACTGCAGGACTAGGGACATTCTCTCCTACTGAAGGAAGACAAGGCAACCAAGTTCGGAGAAAAGGATTCACAGGAAGGCAGGAAACAGAGTCAGGGTAAGCCCCCAATTCCACTTGTTGGGAACCCACAAAAAGACCATGCTGCACATCTGCCACATATGTGCAGGAGGCCTAGCTCCAGCCCCTGAATGCTCTTTGGTTGATAGTTTAGTCTCTGGGAACCCCCAAGGATCCAAGTTAGTTATCTCTGTTGGTCTTCTGATAGAGTCCCTATCCCCTTCAGGTTCCTCAGTCCTTCTCCCAACTCTCCCACAAGACTTCTCAAGCTTGGTCTTTGGCTGTGGGTCCCTGCATTTGTTTCCATCAGCTGCTGGTTGAAGCCTTTTACAGGACTCTAATGCTAAGCTCCTCTCTGTGAATCCAGGCTCAAAGATTCAAACATAGCCTGAGGCTCCAAGGTAGTTGAAGGAAGGCAGACCTGTAATTTTGTACCTATTGATCCTCGGAACTACTCAGCACTTCCCCCACCAATACTCATCAAATTGGCAGGGATTGCTACTACAGTCATTTATGTTCATCTCACACAGGGTACCCGTGTATGCAGGCCAGCAGTGACAAATAGCTGTCAACAGTATCTTCATATGTTGTGTTATCGTGATGAGGCTTTGATCAACAAAGAGGCATCAAAGTCTCACAGTGTGTCCCTGTGAATACACTCGCAATGCAGAAACAGTAGTAGTTCTTTTCTCTATCACATGTAGACCTCCATGGAAAATGGATGACTGACACAGTCACTAGAGTTGAGTTCACAGTGATCTCCAAGGAATCCGGGTGCATAGTCACAGAAGTAAGCCCTAAGAGCATCCTGGCATGTGGCATCATATAAACATGGCTGGGATCCACATCCATCAATTTCTAGCTCACAGATCACACTAGAATACTCTTGAGGACAGGCACACATATATCTTCCTGTCTCGTTGAGGTGTACAGGCTCATTCATCATGAATCAGAAATACATTCATCGACTTCCAAGTCATACTGCCTGCCTTGGTATCCAGGCAAAGAGAAGCAGAAGTAGCCATTGATTCCATCCTATAACACATCCCCTTTGTGATCTGTCTCACAGAACTTTCCAGTATATCCAGCAGGGCAGATACAGACAGGGTGGTCCGGATCTTTATGCCAGGTACCTCCATGATGGCAGGTGTTCGCTCCACAGGAATTAGTAGAAGTTTCATAGGTCAACCTCCTGTACCGAGGAAGACATTGACACAGGAAGCCTCTTTTTCCTGGAGTACTCACACAAGTGGTAATTCCTTGGTAGGAACCAGAGAAGCACAGGTCTTTTAGATCTTCACAGTCTTTGTCCAGATTATTGGCTATGTCTAAATAACAATTGTTGTCTTGTGGAAAAGCCTTGTGTATAGACTTGTTTTGGCAAGAACTTAAAATATACCTAGTATTGTTTTTATTGCAAAATGAATCCTGGTACCTCAAGTCACTGCAGGACTAGGTATATTACATCCTTTCCCACTGAGGCCAGTTAAGACAGCCCAATTAGGGGAGCAGGATCCACAAGCAGACAGGCAATGGAGTCAGGCTAAGCCCCCAATCCAATTGTTGGGGACCCTCATGAAGACCATGCTGCACATCTGCTACAAATATACAGCAGGCCTAGGTCTGTTTCCATCAGTTTTTGGTTATAGCCATTCATAGGACAGTTATGCTAGGCTCCTATCAGTAAGCACACCAGAATATTGTTAAGAGTTTCTGGGATTGGTTCTTGCCCATGGAATGAATCTCAACATGGGTCAGTCATTGGTTGTTCACTTCCTTAGTTTCTATGACATATTTGTCCCTACACTTCTTATAGGCAGGGCAAATTTGGGGATGAAAGTTTTGTGGGTGGGTTGTTGTCCTTATTCCTCCACTGAGTGGCCTGCCTGGCTACAGGAAGAGGTCACTTTAGGTTTCATATATCCTACTGCTAGAAGTCTCAGCTATTGTCATCCCCATAGACTCTCTGGAGCCTCCCCCATCCCAGGTCTCTGGCACATCCTATAGATCCTCTTCCCCTTCCTTCCCTCCTTTGCCAATGTCTGGTCACTCTACTGGCCCTCTCTCCTTGGCTCTACCTACATCTGATCCTACTCCTGTTCTCCTACCCATTCCCTCTCCCACCCAGCTCCATCCATCTATCCATGTCTGAGGACTATTTTATTTCCCCTTCTGAATGAGATTCAGGCATCCTCCCTTGGGCCCACCTTGTTTATTTAGCTGTTCTGGGTCTGGATTGTAGCATGGGTATCCTGTACTTCATGGCTAATATCCACTTATAAGTGAGTACATACCATGCATGTCCTTTGGGGTCTGGGTTGCTTCACTCGGGATATTTTCTAGTTTCATCCATTTACCTGTGAAATTTATGATGTTTTTAATAGCTGAATAGTATTCCATTGTGCAGATGTATCACATTTTCTGCATCTTTTCTTCAGTTGAGGGACATCTTTGTTTCTAGTTTCTGGCTATTACAAATAAACCTGCTATGAACATACTTGAGCAAGTATATTTATGGAATGGTGGGGCATCTTTTGGATATACACCTTGGAGTAGTATAGCTGGGTCTTCTGGCATAACTATTCTCAATTTTCTGAGAAACTACCAAACTTATTTCCAGAGTGAATGTACAAATTTGTACACCCACCAACAATGAAGGAGTATCTGCCTTGCTCCATGTACTCTGTCCCTTGATTTTTACTTAATTACTTAATTAACTAATTAATTAATTAAGTTTGCATCCTATCACTGCCCCACTGCTGGTCCCTTCTTTACACTGTCCTTCTCTCCCTCCTCCTCCCCTATTCTTCTGAGGCCAGACAGGGCAGCTTTGTTGGGGCATGGATTCCACAGATAGACAACAGCTTTAGGGACAGCCTCTGATCCCATTGTTGGGAGGCCCACAAGGAGACTGAGCTGCACATCTGCTCATATGTTCCTTTTTCCAGCTCATGTGTGCTCTTTGGTTGGTGGCCCAGTCTCTGAGAACTCCAATGGGTCTATGTTAGTTGACTCTGTTGGTCTTGCTATAGAATACTTATCCCCTTCACAGCCTTTAGTCCTTCCCCCATTCTTCCATAACAGTCCTCAACCCTTCTGTCCAGTGCTTGGCTGTGTACATCTTCATGTTTCAGTCAGCTGAGAGCCTCTCAGAGACCAGCTATGCCAGGCTCCTGCCTTGTTCTGGGTGGGAGCAGTCCTCCTGGGAGAGGCAAGCAGAGGTGTGGGGTGAGGAGTGGAGTGCAGATCCATGATTGCAGGTAGTGGTGTGGACCAGAAGGAAGTAAATCACATTTTTTTTATCTGTTCTGTTAAAGAACATCTAGATTGTTTCTAGTTTCTGGATATGTTATATTATGAATATATTATATTATGAATATTAGTTATATTATGAATAATGCCTCAATTAACATAGTTGAGCAAGTACTCTTATGGTAGTATAGAGCATCCTTTGGGTATATGCCCAGGAGTGGTATTGATGGGTCTTGAGTTAGTTTGCTTCCCAATTATCTGATTTTCTTAGGAAATACTGCACTGATTTTCAGAGTGGCTATAGAAGTTTGCATTCCCACCACCAATAGAAGTGAGTCTCCCCACTCTACATCCTCACCAGCATGAAATCTTACTTGTGTTATTGATCTTAGCCATTTTGACATGTGTAAGATGGAATCTCAAAGTAGTCTTGATGTGTATTTACCTAATGGCTAAGGATGTTGAACATATCTCAACCATTTGATGTTCCTCTGTTGAGAATTATGTTTAGATCTGTCCCACATTTTTAAGTGGGTTATTCGGTTTGTCGATGTCTATTTTCTTAAGTGCTTTATATATTTTGGATATTAGCTGTCTTAGTCAGGGTTTCTATTCCTGCACAAACATAATGACCAAGAAGCAAGTTGGGGAGGAAAGGGTTTATTCAGCTTACACTTCCATACTGCTGTTCATCACCAAGGAAGTCAGGACTGGAACTCAAGCAGGTCAGAAAGCAGGAGCTGATGCAGATGCCATGGAGGAATGTTCTTTACTGGCTTGCTTCCCCTGGCTTGCTCAGCTTGCTTTCTTATAGAATCCAAAACTACCAGCCCAGAGATGGTCCCACCCACAAGGGTCCTCTCCCCCTTGATCACTAATTGAGAAAATGCCCCACAGCTAGATCTCATGGGGGCATTTCCCCAACTGAAGCTCCTTTCTCTGTGATAACTCCAGCTGTGTCAAGTTGACACAAAGCTAGCCAGTACATTAGCCTTCTGTTGGATGTAGGCTTGGTGAAGATCTTTTCCAATCTGTAGTCTGCTGTTTTTGTCCTGTTGGCAGCATTCTTTGTCTTACAGAAGCTTTTTAGGTTCATGAAGTATCATTTATTAATCATTGGACTTAGTGACTACACTATTGGTGTTCTGTTCAGAAAGTTGTCTTCTATGCCAATGCATTCAAGGCTATTCCCCACTTTCTCTTCTATCAGGCTCAGTGTGTTTGATTTTATGTTGAGTTCTTTGATCCACTTGAATATCAGTTTTGTTCAGGGTGATAGATATGGATCTATAATTTACGTTCTTCTACAAGTTGACTGAAGTTCTGAACCTGTAAGCCAGCCCCAATTACATGTTGTCCTCATAAGAGTTGCCTTGGTCATGGTGTCTGTTCACAGATAGCAGTTGTGTACTCACAGTGGCTGCAGTTATTTTCACTAAGCTTGTCTAATACTGGCCCTGTTCAGAATCAGTCAGGAATTAAGAATAAGCTCATGGAACTGTGAGTTATTGGCTATTGACAGATTCTGGAAGCAGGGGAGTCACTGTCTTCAGTTGTTTACTCACTGTTAAACTCACAAACTTCTACAAGTGATTTGTAAAGAGGAGGATAGGAGTAGTAAGAAGATGAGAGATTATTAGAGTGAGATCAGTATACATTGTATACATGTATGAAATTGTCAAAAAGTAATCTTAACAATAATTATGCAAAATAAACTTGAGGAACACTGCCTTGAATTATACAAGTCATCTGCTGACTTATTCCCCAATATTCTAAATAATAGGACAAGTAAAAAGCAGAAATAAAGTGCTATCTCAGAGATATTAGCTTATCTTTTTGCTCTGAGAGGCAGTTGCAAGACAGATTATAAGAATTTCAATTAAGAGGAAATTCCTTGAATTGGTCACAATTGTCAGTTTATTAAAATAGAAGTAAAGAATTTTCATTATTTAATGTCATATTCAAACAAGATGATCAACTATGTTCATGTCGCACATTATTGAGGCATACTACCACTACAATTCCTCCAAGTAACCCACAGAACCTTTAAATCACTATATCATAGAGCTCATGACAGATCATGTAGACATGAATGAACTTCTCAGGTATAACAATTTACTGTAAGACAACGGTAGAGACGAATTTTGCTACAATATATCAATATATTTAACTTGGTTTAATGTGAATGAAAGATTATGTTTTTATAGTATTTAATGGGTATTTATATCTTATGATACATAATTATTTGCATAGATGCCTGGAAACTCTATAAAAATATATAACAATCTTGATAATGACTACATGGAAGGTGTATAATTATTTTGGAAGTTATTTCCCCATGTATGTATATATGTATGAATATACATACATATATATATATATATGTGTGTGTGTGTGTGTATACACATATACATATATACACACATACATATACATATATATGCAGGTGTATATATCATCTGTACCATAATAAGGATGATACCTCTCTCTATTTCAAGGCAGGGTTTTCTGTGTATCCTTGGCTGTCCTGGAACTCATTCTGTAGCTCAAACTCATAGAGATGTGCCTGCCTCTGCCTCCCTAGTGTTTGCATTAAAGGTGTGCACCACAACTGAGGATCTATATGTACATCTCTGTATAGTTTTTGTTGGAACATGGTCCAAGAGCCAAGTGAAGAAAATTCTGAGTACTTGTGAGAAAACCCCAAGAATCCAAGACAGGAGGTCTTATGATCTCAGCTTCTTCAAAAACATACAATTGTTATTGGAATGGGTTTTCATGCCCCTCCCAGGTAGAGCAGATAGGAGTGTTTACTTCAGGTTATTCATTACAACTGACTATTGTTATTTGTTTTATATGCCTCCATGGAAAATATATTTTGCCACATGAGTCTTATCTCCTACTGTGATTTGTTCTTGTGCTTGGACACTTTATTCATATGATTCTTTTAACTCTAACAGTATAAATTGTCTGATGCCCTGAATAAAGTCGGATATTGCATGATCTCTATCAACTTGGATTTCCAGGAAAGAAGAAAGTTAGGGATAAAAAAAGAAATATTTTATAATTGTAAGAAATTTGAACTCCATTTTGCATGTCAATTATTTCTAAATTCATTTGGAAAGCTGCAGAAGTTCCAAAGATACTGCCTTAATCACAAATGTACATTTATTTTCCAATTATGAGTATTGATTCTAATACCTCTTATTATATTGTCAGAAATCATGCCCTTGACATACATCCAAGGTCCTCAATTTTTTCAATGTAACATTTCTATAGATACTATGAGAATTTTACATCATGCATCCCAATCACAGTACAGACTACAAACATGGCCCCCAGCTTCAGTATGACCATGGAGCCTCAGAGGCAGCCTGGGCCATCAACATGGACTTATGTGGTATTACAGGCCTCTCACATCAACATGGGTTCAGGCTTCAGTACAGACCAGGGATATCCATATGGCCCTTGGAGGCAAGAGGGCCCACGGACATCAATACAGAACCTGGCCACAGTAGGATCATAAACCCAGACATGGCCCATAGTGGAAGCACAGACCCAACATCATCATTGTCTCAAGTGACAGTACAGGATTCTCAGATCAGTATGACAAAGGTTCTCAGGTTACTTTCTATTTTGAGATAGAGTCCCAGTAAATATTCTATTTTGGCCATGAGCTTTGACCTCCTAAGCAGTCAGGCTGAAATTTCAGATCTGTGCTATACTCTAAATTGATAGCCTCTTTTTCTTTAAATATTATTGTCACACATATTATGCATAAATATGTACAAATATGTAAACACAACCTGCTGAGTCTGTTTTTGTTGCTTGTGTGTATGTGGCTCTAGGGCTGACTACTTTGTATTAGGTAACAAATTATTGAGCTCATCTCTGGCAAAGCTCATTTCCCCTCTCTCACCAGATACTAGTTGTCATTAGTAGCTCTTTGTCTAGAGGTGGCCACCAATGATTTTTCTCCTTTCTGCGTTAGCATGTCTACTGATATTGCCATTGTTCCAGTCTTGCTTATACAGATAGTTCTAGAAGAAAATGTTTCACAGCAGACTTCTTGGTCTTGTGGCTCTTACAATCATTCTGGTCCCATTTACTGATATTCCCTAAGCCATAGTGATGGGAGTTGTGGTGGGACTTGGCTTGCCACAAACCACTGATCTAGTTGCTGGATTTTGCTATGGTCTCCATTTTCTGTAAAGAGAAGTTTCTTTAGTGAGGTAATAATTACACGTATGCAGCAAAGGTAGCTCATGAAAACAGGGAGCCTGAGCTTTACATGTAGGTATGCATAAGAAAAAGAATCCTGAACCTTGAAAACATTCTGCAACATTAACGTGTTTTCCTGTGACTTACTCGTTCTGCCTAAAAATGGACTACTGTAAAAAATAAATAAAAATTAATTTATTTACATCCCATATGTTGCCCCCCTTTCTAGTTCCCCTCACAGAGTTATTCTCCCTTTCCTCTCCCCTTAACCTCTGAGAGGGTAGCCCCCCACCCCGGAATTCCCATTCTTAGAAAGTCACACTGTGTACAATAAAGGTGTTCCAGTATTTGATATTTATCAGTACTCAATATTGTTTTAATAATTAACATTTTAGTAATGCAGAATTTTGGAGAGATATTTTAGTGACATTGTTTGCTTAGATTTTTGTTGTTCTTTTGGGGAGACATACATCTTCCCTAATCTTCACATGTCAAATCACTTTATTTCTACCTCCATTTTGTGATATGCTACTTTTGGCCTCACTTTCAGAACTAAATTATTTGTGTGTGTATGTTTTCACTGGTTATTTATTCCTAAATCTGTTTTTTCTAGAGTGTTAACTTTTTTTTTTTTTTTTTTTTTTGGTTTTTCGAGACAGGGTTTTTCTGTGTAGCCCTGGCTGTCCTGGAACTCACTCTGTAGACCAGGCTGGCCTCAAACTCAGAAATCCGCCTGCCTCTGCCTCCCAAGTGCTGGGATTAAAGGCATGCGCCACCACGCCCAGCTAGAGTGTTAACTTTTGAAACACTATAAAATATTATTATGTAATTGTATTACAAATAATTGCCAAAACTTACAGAAAACATTATAAACAGACTTGGACATGGGTTTTTATAACCATTACTACATGCCCATTTCCACTGACCTTGCTGCATATTTGTATTTTCCTAACCAAAAAGGCAATATATGAGTTTTTCAAGTTCTTTCAGATCTAATAAAAGGATTTGTGAAAATAAATGATTACAAAAATTAATTTGATTTAATTAAGATGTTAAAAGCACCAATTCAAGTGAAAAGGAAACTGGAAATCATAAGTGATTAGAAGCACTTAATCAAAACAGGCTGTGAACATCCTACTAAGCATCTGTCAGGAACTCTTAGAGTTTTACATTTTTTTTTGGTCAAGTCTTGATATTTCATAACATAAACAAAACTATTAGTATAATTTGATTGTAACTACTTAATCTATGGAAGAAAAAAGGTTCTCCTGCAAAGACTGAGAGTTCACATGAGGAAATTTTTAAGTAAATGCTTTCATTGCATACTATACATTTGGCATTTACATAGAGCTGATAAAAAATGTCACCTGATGCAGTGAGTAGAATCATCACACAGAAAAGCTACTAGCTCTTCTTGTTTTATGTGCTAGTCAGAACTATTTTCCTTCATCCTAAAGGATGAAAACTTTATGTTAGCGTTTCAAGAGACATGCCAAAAATCATTTAGAGGAGCATGAAGACACAGATACCTTACTTGGAGAGTCTACTGCAGAGCTTGAGCAACTGAACAACAGGCACTCTGAACAGAAACACTGTCTATGTTTTTCAACAACATGATTTCCAATGTACATGACATTCACAAAGATGCTTAAGATCACTTTTCTAGATAAAAAAAACCCTCAACTAATTCAGCTCTTTAAATATACACGAGAGAAAAACATTTCAAAGTTATATGCAGTATTTCCTTTTCATGACCTGAACCACCGGTTTGGCTAAGAAACATGAAAGTATAAAATGTGATGGCCCTTTCTATTTTAATCTTCTATAGAAAAATTGTCAACTGATGAAACAATTGTTTCTCTTACATAGATCTACATTTAAATATTTGTCTCACACAGCCAAGAGCTATCTTGGGCCAATGCTTTTTAACCAAAGGCCTCATATCACTCAATAACATTGCTTTTGATTATATTCAAATTCAATTGAACTGTTTTGAAATATGATTATTCACAGTTGCCTATGAATACAAACTTTAGTAGAGGGCACTTTTATTGAGTTCAGAATTCAAGACATCTTAATCTGTTATTTCACTTTGGGCTACATTTCCTTAAGTAGACAACATGGGGACAGATGCTACAGATCAGGCAAAGTCTAGAGCCTCCCTCCTGGGAGTAAGGTTTCTATCACTCTTCACTTCAAGCGCTCACATCAGTGTATATTCCCTGGAATCCAGAATTAGTGAAAACTGGTCCATGTTTGAAGTGGTAGACATCAGAATCTTATTCTGAGTAAAAGTTTATATATTTTTTGAAAGTAAAAAATTTAAAGATGTTTATTATGGGAAAGAGTTAATTTTTATTTTTATTTTTATTTTTTATTAGATATTTTTTATTTACATTTAAATGCTATACCGAAAGTTCCCCATACCCTCATCCACCCCAGCTCTCCCACCAACCCACTCCCACTTCTTGGCCCAGGCCTTCCCCTGTGCTGGGTAATATAAAGTCTGCAAGACCAAGGGGTCTCTCTTTCCAATGATGGCTGATTAGGCCATCTTCTGCTACATATGCAGATAGAGACACAAGCTCAGGGGGTACTGGTTAGTTCATATTGTTGTT
>NC_034613.1:93105535-93122881 GCF_900095145.1 Mus pahari
TTGTCTTTTTTTGATAACTTTGGGTTGGAAGCCANTTTTATTTGATATTAGAATGGCTAGTCCAGCTTGTTTCTTCGGACCAGTTGCTTGGAAAATTGTCTTTCAGCCTTTCACTTTGAGGTAGTGTCTATCTTTTTTCCTGAGGTGGGTTTCCTGTAAGCAGCAAATTGTTGGGTCCTGTTTGTATAGCCAGTCTATTAGTCTATACCTTTTTATTGGGGAATTGTTTCCATTGATGTTAAGAGAAATTAAATAAAAGTAATTGCTCCCTTTTATTTTTGTTGTTACTGTTGGGATTTTGTTCTTGTGGCTGTCTTCTTTTAGGTTTGTTGAAGGATTCCTTTCTTGGTTTTTCTAGGATGTAGTTTCTGTCCTTGTGTTGATGCTTTCCCTTCATTAGCCTCTGAAGTGCTGGATTTGTGGATATATATTGTATGAATTTGGTTTTGTCATGGAATACTTTGGTTTCTCCATCTATGGTAATTGAGAGTTTTGCTGGGTATAGTAGCCTGGGCTGGCATTTGTGTTCTCTTAGGGTCTGTATCACATCTGTCCAGGATCTTCTGGCTTTCATAGTCTCTGGTGAGAAGTCTGGTGTAATTCTAATAGTCCTGCATTTATATGTTACTTGGCCCTTTTCCCTTGCTGCTTTTAATATTCTATATTTATGTAGTACATTTGTTGTTCTGATAATTATATGTCAGGAGTAATTTCTTTTCTGGTCCAGTCTATTTGAAGTTCTGTAGGCTTCTTTTATGTTCATGGGCATCTCTTTCTTTAGGTTCAGGTAGTTTTCTTCTATAATTTTGTTGAAGATATTTGCTCTCCCTTTAAGTTGTAAATCTTCATTCTCATTTACTACTATTATCCGAAGGTTTGGTCTTCTCATTGTGTCCTGGATTTCCTGGATGTTTTGAGTTAGGATCTTTTTGCATTTTGCNTTTTCTTTGATTGTTGTGCCCATGTTCTCTATGGAATCTTCTGCAGCTGAGATTCTCTCTTCTATCTTCTGTATTCTATTACTGATGCTCACATCTATGGTTCCTGATTTCTTTCCTAGGGTTTCTGTCTCCAGAGTTGTCACGTTTTGGGTTTTCTTTATTACTTCTATTTCCCCTTTTAGGTCTTGGATTTTTTGTTAAATTCCATCACCTGTTTGTTTCTGTTCACCTCTCTTTCTTTAAGGACATCTACCTCTTTAGTAATATTCTCCTGTTTTTCTTTAAGGACTTGTACCTCTTTAGCAGTGTTCTCCTGCATTTCTTTAATAATGCCCTTCTTAAAGTCCTCTACCAGCATCATGAGGTATGCTTTGAAATCTAATTCTTGCTTTTTGGGGGTGTTGGGGTATTCAGGACTGACTGAGGTGGGAGTGCTAGGTTCTGATGATGGTGAGTGGTTTCTGTTAATAAGATTCCTACATTTGCCTTTTGCCATCTGGTGATCTCTGGAGTTAGTTGTTATAGTTGTCTCTGGTTGGAGCTTGTTCCTCCTGTAATTCTGTTAGTCTCTGTCAGCAGTCCTGGGAGTCCAGCTCTCTCCTGGGTCTCAGTGGTCAGATTACTCTCTGCAGGGAAGCTCTCCTCTAACAGGGAAGGTACACAGAGGCCTGGCATTCAGATCTGCCTCCTGGCTGAAGATGTAGGCCCAAAACAGGGCCTGTCCCAGAAGATGTGTTGCCACTGCAGTTTATTCACTCACCTGCACAGACTAGCCACTGAGGGACCCTGTACACAATATGACTCTCTCACCTACTCTGGCAGACAAAGCCCTCACAGGTGGCCACCTTTCCTCTAGTGATAAATGAGCCCAAATTTCTGGAGTCCGAAACAGGGTCTGTCCCAGAAGCTAGGTTGCTTCTGTCTGGCCCAAAGCTGTGTAGCTTCTGTGGTCCACACTCTCACCAGTGCAGACTGTAGCCTAGGCGAACCAGAGCAAAGATGGCTCCCCAACCAGTTCAATATAGTGAGAGCCCTTCGGGGCAGACACCTCTCCTCTGGTGTGGAATGTGCTTGTATGTCTAGAGACAGAAACGGGATCTTTCCAGAAGCTGTGTTGCTTCTGTAGGCCACCCACTCCTGGCAACTCACTGGAGCAAAGATGGCAAAGATGGCTCTCTTACCAGCTCAGGCAGTGAGAACCCTCCGTGGTGGACACCTCTCCTCTATTGGGAAAGTTGCTGGATGTCTGGAGCCAGAAAGTGAGTCTGTCCCAGCTGCTGTGTTGCTTCTGCAGGCCGCCCTTTCCCTGGCAATGCACCAGAGCAAAAATCTTGTTTTTGTTTTTTAAAAAGGGTATTTATCACGTGATTTCTACCTAACCACTGTTGTATTAAATTTAGCTGATATTATTAAATAGCATCCATTGATGCTATAAAAAAGAAATGCAAAATAGGATGTTCATAGAATCAGTACATTCTGACAAAGAACCTTGGTATTTAATACATTGTGTCTCCTCTCTTCATCTGAAATCCTCCACCTATTTTAGCCCGATACTTGCTCCAGTCCCTAATTGTTCTCCTACTTTCAGTTGTTTCACATTGGTTTTTTTTGATAATATTTTGAAAATACTTTTATTCATTCTTTGATAATTTCAGAATACATTTAGATCAAATCCTTTCCCACTCCCCTAGCCACCCAAATTTATGTTCTGTCTCCCTCTTAAATAACACACACACACACACACACACACACACACACTCATAGAGTCTACAATTTCTGTTGGCTAACTACTCCTGAGCATGGGGCCTGTCTTAGAGTGTGGTTGTTACAAACTATATCACTTCATTTTAGAGAGCTAACTTATAGACATTATCTAATCTAGCCACTATCAATTGCAAATGGCTTCTTAGATGGGATCAGGACTTGAAGCCTACTTGTCTCCATGCTGGCACTTTGCCTTGTTTGAGAATATGCAGCTCTTGTGCATACTGTTGCCATTGATAATAATTCTAAAATGGACCCCTTTCAGTCAAAAATCTAATACTGTCAAATGCGTGCCAAGAACATTCAATTAAACACATAATATATTCTATATTTTGACTAGTAGATATATTCATGTGGTCTCATCTTTTATATTTCACATATACTAATGAACCAGCCTGCCACTATCTTGGGCTTAAAAGCCACCTTACAGTGAAGAAAAAATAGGGGCATTCCTATTTATAATTAAACCTCTGTTTCTCAAAGATTGGTCTATGCCCTGTAACTACAATGTTTCTGTGATGCGTTACAGGAATCTGCAACCATGTCTTTGTTTCACAATGTTGCTCATAACCATTTTGCCATGTTACCTTTGTTTCAAAAGGTTGTTATGACTACCTTGTTAAGACTACCTGTTATGACTACTTTATGTTTACCTTGCAATCATGTCTTTGTTTCAGGAAGTCATTTTGACTAACGTGCAGTGTTCATGTTCTGCTCCTGTAACCTCACCTATCTTGCCTGCCAAATCTCCCATTTGGAAAACCCCTACCTCCGAGCTATAAAAACTTTGTCTTCCCATGTCCAATGCTGACTTCATGAACCCTACTTTTAAGGGGAGGCAGCCTGTGTACATGAATAGAAACATTTGCTTCAATTAGTTGATTGTTTTAATTAATTTGGTCATGATTTTAGTTAGTGGTTTTTCTCCTTGAATATTTGGTGTTAAAAGTACCACTCCTTCAAGTATAAGAAACACACAGGTTTTATATTATAATTTGATACCTAATACTATGCTTTCACATAAAAGTATTTTCTGCTTAAAATGCCCTTAACTTTTCTTTCATATGTTGCTTATAGTGTCTTTAAAATCTACCAATGTGCATCATAATCTATAAGAACTTGTTTGGATTACTTCCTGTGGTATATTCTTACAGTAGTCAATAAGTATGTTTATTATGGTAATTGCTATGTAGAGTAGGCTTTATTAAATTAAAAACATTTACTCAGTGCTGTGCTTTTTGGTGTACTTGTCTCCAAAAGCACAGGCACTTTGTCTCATTTGCCATTGGGATATTCTGCATCTTCCCTTTGGAAGGTACTTTAGAAAGGTTCCTAATGAGGAGAGTGGGGCAATAGAAAGAACGAAACAAAGGGAGAAAAATAAATAATCTGAAAAGTACCAGGAGTAGAGATAAAGACAGGAAGGAAAGAAGGCATATAGGATCCAGGTTTTTAAAAAAGAAAGAAAGAAAGAAAGAAAGAAAGAAAGAAAGAAAGAAAGAAAGAAAGAAAGAAAGAAAGAAAGAAAGAAAGAAAGAAAGAAAGAAAGAAAGAAAGAAAGAAAGAAAGAAAGAAAGAAAGAAAGAAAGGAAGGAAGGAAGGAAGGAAGGAAGAAAAAAGAAAGCAGACAGAAGGGGAAATAAAACCTGGAAAATATTTACAGTTTCTTCACTAATTAAAAATAAAAGAACATGTTTTAGAATCATTAAAAAGACATTTGAAAAGACAAGCAAAAATTTCATTGTATCATCAGTAATTATCAAGGTGCATAAAACTTTAAGGAATTCTTGGAGTAGAGTATGACTATTCTCTTTTGTGATTTTTCTTCTTTATCATGCATACTAAAGTCCATGGAGTTTGAAGTTGTAGATTGTTTGTCAGTGAGCTTGTAGAGCATAATTACACTCTTTAATTAAGATAGACTTTGTACGAAGCAGAATTATACTTTCCTTGATGTGAGTAAACTGTAATTTAATGCAAAAGGTTCTGCCATGTTACATTTTCCAGAGCTTTCGTTCATTCTTGCTTAGTAATTACAAATGGCTTACAAATAAACACTTGGGATGATTTCCCAACTGTTATGTATTTACTTATGAAGCTGGAACTTCCATCACTGGGACACTTAAGTGGTTTTGAAAGATTGTGTATGGGTTCATTTTACAATGCATTTGAAGTTTGTAATCCTGCTTAAATACACAAAAATAGGAAGGATTAACAAACTGCCGCTTGGAAACCAAGAGACAACAGAAAGAAGGGCAATCAAGTCAGATCCTACAAGAAACATGAAATCAATTGGTCAAAACATGGAAGACTGTCAACAAAAATAATATGTTATAGTCCCTCAAGAGTTTCTGTTTATGCTAGAGGAAGCCTAAAATAATCTGTGGGTTTTGATGCTTGATTTAGTTTTCCACAAGCCTAATTAACACCAGATTAAGTTCACTGCCACTATAGTTTATCTCCGAGACTGACAAATTGTTGGTGTTTATTTGCCTGCTCCTCAGAAAGACTAGCTGCTATAATGTAATGACATATTTGATAACATTGAAAGCAATATAATAGTGCCCATGAAAAGAAGTTTGTAGGCTATTATAATAATTTTTAAAGAGCTAATTTTATAATGAACAAAAGTACTCCAGAAACAACTAAATCATCTCATGTTCTATTTGGGTGTGCCCACTGGTTGGATTAAATTAAATACAATTAAATCATTTTTTATTATAAGATAGGTCTCCTTTGCTTTAGTAAAATATGTCAATTTATTTGAATTCATAACCAAGGGTTAAATCTCACTGTTATAGACAATGTATGGGAACATTTTCAGATGTATGTATTCAGTGCAGTGCAATACAATGGATGAAATGTAATGCAATGCAGAGTGAAATATTCTCCATGCCAACTTCTAGTCTTTTAGATTTCCATTTTACTAGGACAAGAAAATATTCTCTAATCCCACTTCTGAAGCTGTTGATATAGATTACAATTCAAGGTCAAGATGGAATTATGCTACTTATTTGCTTTGCTTTGGATCTTTCAACTCTGTGCAAGAGTTCATAGGACACAATAAAACATGTTTGTTTATGTATGTGAACAAACTAGAGCTCAGATTTTCATCTTGCTCCCTGAATGCTCTCCTGACTTCAAAGGGAGCTTGATATGGCAAAATATGCAAGAGGTTAGAGTTGGCTAGGAAATCAGTATGAAATGACATAATTCCTCATTCACAGAATTATGTATGACATATACCAGGCGCAAACTATCTACTGCCACTCTTTATAGAGAGAGGAAGTTTGAATAGCACAATCTAAAAAGGATTTGTTTAAAAGCAGTGATTTATTTAAACATAAATAGAGATGTTCATGATTTTCTTTTTTTCTGCCTTCACTTAGTCTAGCCTTTCCAGTGGCCATAGCTTACCAATCCCTCCTGCCCCTCAAAAAAGATAGAAAGAGTCCTTCCTTTTACTAATATTTTAGTGAGTTACCTTTATGCCTCAGACAATGTGTTTTATCCCAATCTGCCATATTATTTTTCCTTGGAAAATAAGAAAGTACATGTCTATTTCTTTCTAGTAAACCCTTGTAAAACAAATATCTCAAAACACAGCAACATTGACCAGGAAAACTATACCTATAAGAGTTCTCTAAAACCATTTATTTCCTCCTTTTTTTTAAAAAAAAAAAAAAAAAGTAGATTGTAGAAAAAAGAAGTTTGTTTTCAATGTGGCCACATTAGAAAGTGATCCTGTGAAACCCTTAAATTGTTTTTCCTAAATATAAATTGAGAGTAAAGTTTAAACAGGGGTCAAGGATATGCACATCTAAGCAGTCCCAGTATAGATGTGGTCCTACCCACTGTTGTCCTATCATTGCCTGGGCTTCAGACTCATATTGTTAAGTGTCCTGACAAGCTGTTAGAATTATGTGAATCTATTTCCAGGAAACAAGTTCCCTTCTCTCTGGGGTCTTTTCCTTCTCCCAGCATGAGATTTCTGGAGAAATTCAAATTTCTTGGGTTTCAACAACTTGAGAGCCATACTGAGAGCCACAAGCACTTATTTATGACCCCAGTACTTGGGACTGAAGCAGGAGGATCATTTTTGAGGATAGCCTATGTTTCATGATTAGACTCTGTCTAAAACAAATTAGATGGAGTTGCTTATGCCAGCTATTCCAAAAGTAACTAAAAGCTAGTAGTATTTTAAAATGTTTTTGTGCTTGTTTTCTTGGAACTGTGCTGTAACCTTGGATCGTATTTGCTTTCTATGTATTATATTTGTTTCAGACACAGATATATTTCACCTCATGACTGAGGTATTAAAACAATGCTTCGAGAGTCATAAATGAAGATATTCTCCTCCTTTTTGAATGATATATGCTATCTAAACTATAGATGACTACAAAGTAAGTTGTTAAAGAATTTCAACGTAAAATATAATAGAAGTGTCAGTGTTCTGTTTAGCCTCAAAGTGCTACAAATCCCATTTAAGTTATGCTGCATGTCTTTGAATGATAGTGTTTAGGTTTATTCTCATAAAAGATGTTATCTGTAGAGATGGCATTCAAAGGTTAAGAGGAATACTGTTAACCTACCAAAGATGACCACTCAGGCAGTTTATAGCCAACTGAATCTCTATAACAGCATACTGTGACCACATCCAGGTATTTCAGGAAGCTAGGTGTGGATCCAAGTGTTTGTCCAGAAAAGGATTTTTAAAGGCAAAAAATACATCCTGACATCTCAGTAGCTGCAGAAGGCCTTTATAGAAGAAAGCAGTATAACAGAAGCTAAGATAAGATGTTAGCTAGAAGAGATTTTGTATAAACAGGCAATTTAACAGATTGGAGATAAGGTTAAGATAAACAGTTAGTTGGAGGAGGGTCTGTACAAACAGGTATTTTAACAGAAGTAAGCAAGCTGGGACATCCTGACCTTGAGTTCCTAGGATTGAGTTTGGAAGTTTTCCATGGGATCTTCCATCAAGGAAATGAAATTCTAGTTAAACCTAAAATGGGATCAGCAAGAAGATAAGATGGAGGACAGTCTGTACATATATAGTCTTACTCTGTCACAAGAAGACCTGTGTTTGGTTACCAGTGCTCATGTTAGGCAGCTTATAATTGTCTGTCACTCCAGCTCTAGGGGATCCAATACACAAAATGTTTTTAATGTTTAATTTATAGGAAGCAAAGTGGATATACTTAAGTTTATAGTTCAAATAACACTCACATTTGTGTACAAACATGTGATCAACAAATGAAGACAGAAAAAGGTTGTTTATTAAACCTCAAAGACTAATTTATGCTTTCTGCTAGCTAGTTCTCTTTGAATATCTATTATTATAGTATCTCTCATAGTAGATTTATTTTTACAATGAATTGCATAAACCTAGAAAAATATAGAACATGGTTCTGTAACATCTGAGTTATTTTACTAAATGTGATATCTATGAAATGAATCTGTTATAGTATATATAATTAGTTCTTTACTTTATTAACCTTTGTGATCATGGCTTAAATCTTTTGCTAAACAGTTTTTTATTCAAAACATCACTTCAATTTGTAAATTATCTCCCTGAAAAATAAAATAACACTAACTCTAGAATTTTTATCATGCACTGCATACTCTACTATTTCAACACTCTTATTATGATACAATTTAAACATTCTCTAAAAGAGATGTCTGTTCTATGAATATGCCAGATACCCAATTCTTTTCTAACCCAAAGGAACAAAGTATTTTAAAAGTTGTTTCAGTCATAGAATGACATTATTAATAAGTGTTAATAAGTGTTGATGAGATATTACTGAAATGCTTATGTCAACTTCTCTTTTTCCATGTGGACTCCCTATTCATTGAAATAATATAGTAATTTATTAACTATTTCTTGGCAATATTCATCTAAAACTACAATAATCATCAAGTCAAAACATAATTTCATTTCTGTGTTACTGGAAAATATCATCTAGTAAAGGAAAGATCTGGGACTGAAAATTCCAAAACATTTGTCTCAAGGATAAATCATATTTGCTGTATCTCAGAATTAGAAGCATTCATAACCATATCCCCAAAAGACTATTTGGGGGTAAACATAAGAAAGATGAGAACTTTCCTAAAGCAAAAGTGGCTTTTCACCTGGAGAAAAGAAGTGAAATTTCTAGATAAATAAAATTTTTCCTGATAACCGAAAAATTTGGGCAGTGGTAAAGCCTGTTATCAGGTTTCTTTCCCAATAAATATATTTCTTTAATATGTAGAATATGTAAGCATCTTAAATATGAAAGTTTCTGTTCATCTCCTGCAATTTGAGTAGTTTCTTGTACATAGGTTCAAAGCAATCCTCAATAGTTGTAACTAAATTATGTTGCCTTTTAATTTTGCTCTTTACTCTGTGAAATAATACATGTAACAACTGTTAAAGACATCTCAATTAAAAACATGGAATTACAGTGGCACTGATGGATAAAATGAGTAATTTTTAACAGGTATTAGTAGCTCCTTGTTAATTCATTAGAAAGTCTGTTTATATGAACTAACCAGTACCCCCTGAGCTCGTGTCTCTAGCTGCATATGTAGCAGAAGATGGCCTAATCAGCCATCATTGGGAAGAGAGGCCCCTTGATCTTGTAAACTTTATATGACCCAGCACAGGGGAAGGCCAGGGCCAAGTAGTGGGAGTGGGTGGGTAGGAGAGCAGGGGCTGGGGGGGTATAGAGAACTTTCGGGATAGCATTTGAAATGTAAATAAAGAAAATAATAAATAAATTTTAAAAAGTAAAAAAAAGAAAGTCTATGTTTAAGGTTTAGAAGGTAATGAAATAGGTAAAGTGCTTGCTATACAAACATGAAAACTTGATTGAAGTCATTTAATACCCACAGAAAAGTCTTGTGTAGTGTAATCCTAGCACGGGGGAAGCAGAGACAAGATGGTCTCTGGTGCTTGCTGCTTAGTCAATCTAACCAACTATCAGCTTTATGTTCAATGAGAGATTTTTGTCTCAGAAACTGAGACAGAGAATTAATTGAGGAAGACATCTGTTTTAGGGTTTCCATTGCTCTGAGGAGACAACATAATCAAGGCAATTCTTTTTTTTTTTTTCAAAAAATTTTTTAAATTAGATATTTTCTTTATTTACATTTCAAATGCTATCCCGAAATTTCCCTACACACTCACCCTACTCCCCTACCCACCCACTCCCACTTCTTGACACTGGCCTTCCCCTGTGCTGGGTCATATAAAGTTTGCAAGACCAAGGGGTCTCTCTTCCCAATGATGGCCGACTAGGCCATCTTCTGATACATATGCAGCTAGAGACATGAGCTCTAAGGGTACTGGTTAGTTCATATTGTTGTTCCACCTATAGGGTTGCAGACCCCTTCAGCTCCTTGGGTACTTTCGCTAGCTCCTCCATTGGGGTCCCTGTGTTCCATCCTATAGATGTAAAAATTTTATATAAATTAATCTCTCTCACACAGGGGAGCAATTTTAAAATACACCATTACCTTACTTTAGTCATCCTGAGGACCAACAATCCAGTATATGAACCCTTGAAAGACAAACTACATTCATATTATATCATTTAGTATGATATTATATAGCTACTATGTCTCAAAATATGCCTATGTTTGGATTCCTTTCTTTGGTTATAATCTTTCTGGTAACAAAATTACCCTGTGTAACAAAAGTCACACACAAACACACACACACACACACTTACACACAAACACACACACACATATATATTTATGTATGTATATATATATATATATATATATAAAATGCATGCTACTTTAGAATATTTTCTTAGGTTATTATGTAAACAAATAGTTTACAGTCATGAGCTACCATGTGAAGCTTCTTCATGACATTTATGCATAAAATTTTTGCAATATGCCATTTAATATTACCTTAGAGTCCATATCTTTTTCATATAAACTACAACATTCTCAGTAATTATTTTATCTTTCTACAAAATATAAATTTATGACCATTATTATATTCTCAAAAATGCTTTTTTAAAACATAGATTAAAAATATTGTTGACAATTTTAATAACATTGAAAGTGCATCTTCACTTAAGGGCTCTCTTTATCTTTCTATCTTCATGACTATTAATAGCATGAAACATTTGCATATAAATTATAAAGAAAATATTAACAGAAAGCTGCAAAACATTAAAATTTTTAGACTCAATGTGTATCAGTGAAGAAACATTACAAGAATCCAATTCAAACTTATGCAAAATATGAAGTTTTATTGATTCTCATATTTGAGAAGCATACAAAATAAGCTGTTGTCAAGGTTTAATGCTATATCTAAAGATCTATGCTCTGTCTTGTATTTCCGTGTATTTTTATTAATATTTAGTAAGAAAAGTAACATTAGAAAACTAAGGTAACTCTAGTTATTACCATGTATAGTTCTAAGATAAATGGTTTTTAGATATCTAGTAGTATGTGTTTGCTTTTGTTGAATGGGTGATATTAATGTAATTAGTATAGATTCCTGAGGATCCAACACTATGAGTGGGAATGGAGGTACTCACATCTAAATCTTCTGGCAGTCAACAAATGAAGGAAGAATGAGTCATACTAGAAAGTCAAATTTTAATGACAGAACGTCTGTTCAATTGCCAACTCACCAATTTCAGTTTGTTACAATTCCCAGTGTTATTAGAATACATTTTCTTTGGCTTATGAAGAAAAGTTCGTCCTTTTTTGGTACGTTAATTTTATTTTATTTTTAAATTAATTTATTTTTTACACTCCATGTTTAAGAAAGTTCTTCCTTTTGGGAGAAATGTTGGATGAACTCTGCTTAAATTCTCTCAGTACAAAAGACAAAGCAACCAATATAAACTTTAAATCACAACTTGGCATATATAATATAACTATTACAGTCCAAAACATGAGTTAATATTTTGGCTGTTCTATCACATTTCCAGTAAAATATATAACACAGTGACAAGAGCAAAAATTTGAATTACTTAATGCTTAACCCAGCAGTAATCATGAATATCACTACTCTCCAATTAGAATAAATATTGCCAAATAGAAAGCCCAAAGGATCAGATGAAAATACTTCTTCAGAGAAAAAAATCTTCATATCAAACAAGAATCCAAAGGCAAATTAGTAGGTAAACCTTCCTTGCTGCATAAACAATAGTATGATGAAGGGAGTTAGCAAATAACTCCCATGTGATTAAATGTTTACTCATATGTCATAACAACTCATACCTAATTTGCTTCCATACTGCTATCCACATATTGATGTAGACAGCAAAATGTGCAAAGAAATTATACGTACTCTCCTACTTCCGTGAAACAATGTTAATAATAAAATACTTTAAGTATATGCTCATTTTTATTTCATTGGAATTTTGTGTTTAAGTTTTCTGTGTATTTTTGTGTAGAATTTTTACAATTTAACAAATGAAATGAAATATCAATTTAAATGGAAAATATGACTTATTTATGTAAAAAAGAAAAAGGTCACTTTTTAGTTTTTCATTTTATAAAATCTTGCTATAGTTAAATTGTTTAATATCACCTATTATTCATATATCTTTCCTAGAAATGTAAAGAATTTATAAGAAAAACAAAATAGAATCACAATACATTAGGAATGAAAGAAATTTTGAGGATTATTTCACCAAGTGTCTTTATTTTTCCAAAGAACATCTGAAGAACATGGAGGTAAATCATGTGCACTAGGATTCCATAGGTAGTTTTTAGACTCATCTAAATCTTTGCAGTTTTTTAAAGGCATCCCTTGATTATAAAAAGTATATGTATATTATAAAATTGGCAATGTTTTCTGAAATTACAACTCCTCTTACACACACAGATGTGTACACACATAAACATGTACACACACTCACAACTTTAACTGCCCCAAATGTAAACAAATCTCTTTAAAATTCTCCACATGAAATTAACTTAAAATTTCTTAAAGCTGGCAAGTCTCCTCTTTTAGGCTACCCAAATCTCTTAGCACTTTTCTGCCAAGGAATGGCCTTCTTCAATTAATATTAATTGAGCTAAATTCTCTTGCTCAGAATTTTCATTCCTCTCAAAGCATTTTGACCACTGATGAATTTTTGAAATCTAACTGCACAGATGCCTTCTCTGAACTCTGTCTTAACTTTGCACTTGGTTGCTTCACCAAAGAAAATTGTGTATACAAACTTTATGTTTGTTTACATGTAATCAGAGCAAAGAAAAAAATTTAATTCTTGACTTTTAGAAGCTTAATATCACGTAAAATATGAAAGTAAGTCAGAAGCATCTGCTCCAGAGCAGGTAGTAGATACCAAGAAACACTTCAACTGGAGTCCCCGCTTATCACCAGGCCTCAGAACCAGAGATATCAGAGTACAAAAGCAAAGCAAATGCAAGTTGTTCCTTCCTTTTTAAAGCTATGAGTTAGTCTACCAAATGAAATGTCTACCTAATCCTTGAATTTAAAAGCATTATTGTGCATAATACATTTGGCTGTCATAAAAGTTTATGAGTAAAGTATTATTATTTCAACTTTAATGATGAATTAATTGAATAAAGCACAAACGATTAAATGGTTAGAGGACATACAAGCAGAAGGTAGCAGGATACTGAATAGATGCCAATATTGAGGTCTAAGCATAAGCTATTGATATTTTAATCCAAAGACGCAATGAAAGCCTGATGCACATATTGCATACTGAAGTCTTCTTTATCACTATTTTCTTTTAATTGGTGGAACAAAATTTGCAGAAATTAAGTCATAAATGAGAGCATACAATTTAATGGTGTTTTAGTATGTTTATAATTATGAAACATTATTAAATTTTAGAGCACTTTTACAGTTTCTTATATGTTGTTTTGTTCAAATTTTAACGTTTAAATAGCAATTGGGATTCATTGCGATAAATATTTCTACACATGGATGATTCACACACTGATCATTTCCATTACAATACTAATCACATAAAATAAGTCATATTTCCCTGCCAACATACCAAGTCCACACAACCACTAAAATGTTTCATTTGTATAAATTCACAAGTTTTAGTCATATCATGGAGATGATACATATGGTTCTTTAAGACCTCCTTCTTTTACTTAGCATTTTTTGATACCTTGTATCACTATAGAGTCCATGTTCATCTTGAATCAAATTATTATTTATTGTAGTCTGACAATGAGCTCACAATCCACCTACCTCAGTTTTCAAAGTGTTGATATTAAAGATTATATTACCATACCCAGCTAATGAAGCATAACGTTTTCAAGGTTCATTTATACTGTAACAGGTGTTGTGAATTCATTCTTGTTTTATTATTGAATAACATTCCATTATAAATTGATATCATGTTTTTATTGACCCATTCTTCAGTTTAATAGTCCTATAGGCTTTTTCCATTTCTAGCTATTATCAATCACACTACTATAAACAATCACATAGCTTAAGCTCTCGCCTCTCTCTCTTGCTTCTTGCCCCTTTGTTCCCCCTCTCTCCCCCTTCCCTTTCTCCCTCACTCCACGTGGCCACAGATGGCTTCTACTTCTCTACCTTTTCTCTTTCTCTCTACTTTTCTACAATAGAGCTTTAAACCATAAAAAAAAATCATATAAATGTATATTTTAAATTTTAGGTAAGTTTCTAGAAATAGAATTGTTAGATAATATAATACTTCTACATTTAACATTTTAGAAACTACAAAATTGTTTATCAATGGTTCCAGATTTGATTTTCTATTTAATTAGACTGTTGATTCTAGAAATTAAGTGATTTATTTAAAATTGCAATGACAGTGGGATTAATGATTCTTCACACATGTACAAATACCCTAATTCTTCCTAGAGTTTTCCAAACTTTCATATTGGAGCTATGAAATTATTACATAGAGAACATAGGATTCTATTGGGAGTTTGTGCAGTGCTGCTTAATACATTTTGTTTAAGTACTTTGGTGAAGTCATTCCCATTGAGTCCTGGGAGCCTCTCACAGCCCAAGTCTTTGGGACTTTCTAGAGCATACCTGAGCTAGCCCACAGCCCCTAGCACATATGTAGCAGATTACCTTGTCAGTGGGAGAGGATGTGCCTAATCCTGTAGAGACTTGATGCCCCAGGGAAGAGGAGCACTCTCTAAGAGGCAAAGGGGAGGAGTAATAGGGTGAAGAACTCTGGGAGGGGGACCAGGAAGAAGGAGACATTGGAATGTAAATAAATATAACAATTACAAAAAGCGAATCATTTTTACAGTGGAAAAGTTTCAGTCATTTCTGAGATTTCAAGATGTTCTTCTGAGTGGTTTTACAGGACTGTTTACTCCTCTATTGTTGATATTTTGACAGGAACCAGAAGAAAGGCAGCTCTTGAGAATTTTCCAGTGTGATTCTAAAACTGAACTGAAGGAAATCCCATTTCAAAGACTGTTTTCCTGGTATTTCCTAAACAAATTCTAGTCTCTAGAGGTGAGTCTCCTTTTGAGTAGCTGAATGTAAGCAATTAGTTTTATAGATGGAATTGTCAACAATTCTCTCGCCATGAGCTACTTCCTAAGAACTAACATTAACAAGCAAGAAACAGCTGCTGCCATTGTGCACACAATGCCCATTACTGCAGCCCTGCTGTCACTGCTCCTGGTATTGTAAGTGCAGCTTGGAGTAATTTTTATAGATTGTTAATACTTTTCTGTTTCTATCATTAACTGCTTACAAAAGAGACCGTGACATCCATAAATTTATCCTTGATTATCTGTTTTGTACAGTCCACTAATAAAAAGCAAGGACCACTCCTGTTCCTGTTACCATGTCTTTTACAGTGCTTAAAGTTTATCTGTTGGGGACTCTCTAATGCACACTGACTGATAGTATCTTTAATATTTTTAAATAATTTTAAGTCTAGAGACTTGTAATATCTATTCTCTGATTTCAAAAGTGAATGAACTTTGAGTAACTAGATTCTAATAAGATTAAAAAGTACTATGTGTTAATAAAAAGTCTCTAGATTTAAAAGACAGGTTCTATTTTTCAGAATTATTATCATAGAAGAATGACAAATAAATTTAAATTCCTTTATACTACATTTTAACCCAAGCTTCACATTTTCAGTTCCAAATCTTAAGATCAACTTACTTACCTCTAAGATAAATAATAGAATACTCTCCTGATAGTTGAGATACTAGCAGGAGTTCTATTTAGGTAACAATTTTGGCATCATTGGTTTTTTTCTGGGCTACCTTTATATGTTTTTGAACAACCACTTTCTTCATTTGTGTTAATTTACATCTTATTTTAGTGTCTTCTTACAGTTGGTAATACACAGACATATTGATTGTAGCCCTGATTTCATTTGATTTTTTAAAAATCTCTTGTGAAATGTTACAAGAGTTCAGCATGGAGTAAGAAAGACTCAACACAGCTACCTCCTTCTGGCACTTCACAAAGTCATGAATGCATATAGTGATAAACTGTGTTTGAAAGCATTGCTGTGACCAATCCAGAATCCCAATAAAGACCCTAGAGTTTATTATTGGTTTGTGGATAAGAAGTGCTTGCAATGAATGTGGTAGTCTAAACAATCATTCATAGTTAGTATATTTTGAGAAATAAAGTCTAAAGCACATTGTTGGAATATTATAGTCACTTACCTCTTGTAAAGAAACTCATATATATCAGAAACATATAATTTAGAACATCATATTCATCATAAATCTTTTCTTCATTTACATTTCAACTGTTATACCCTTTCCTAGTTTCCCCTCTGAAAATCCCGTAGCCTCTTCCCCCTCCTCCTGCTCCCCAACTCACATACTCCAACTTCCTGGCCCAGGTATTCCCCTATACTGGGGCATAGAACCTTCCCAGGATTAAGAGCCTCTCCTCCCATTTATGACCAACTAGGCCATCCTCTGCTACATATGCAGCTAGAGCCATGAGTCTCTCTTTGCATTTTCTTTGATTGGTGGTTTAGTCCCAGGGAGCTCTGGGGGTTACTGGTTAGTTCATATTGTTGCTCCTCCTAAGGGAGGATGCAAACCCCTTCAGTTCCTTGGGTACTTTCTCTAGCTCCTTCATTGGGAACCCTGTGCTCTGTCTAATGGATGACTGTGAGCATCTACTTCTGTATTTGCCAGGCACCGGAAGAGCCTCTCAGGAGACAGCTATATCAGACTCCTGTCAGCAAGCTCTTGTTGGCATCTGCCATAGTGTCTGGGTTTGGTGGTTGTTTATGGGATGGATCCACAGGTGGGGCAGTTTCTGGATGGTCATTCCTTCAGTCTCTGCTCTGAACTTTGTCTCTGTAACTCTTTCCAGGGTAATTTTGTTCCCCCTTTTAAGAAAAATCGAAGTATCCAAACTGGTCTTCCTTCTTGATTTCATGTGTAAAACATCATATTCTTTAGTTTTGGATTGGTTTGGTTTTTCCAGACAGGTCTTCTTTTTTGTTTTTTTGGTTTTTTGTTCTACCCACGAAGCATCTTCCTCCACTCCATGGGTTACTTCTTTCTTATTTTTTTACCATTTTTTATTAGATATTATCTTTATTCACATTTCAAATGCTATCCCAAAAGTTCCATATACCTTCCCCCAGCCCCTGCTCTCCTACCTAACCACTCCCTCTTCTGGGCCTTGGCATTCCCCTATGCTGGGTCA
>NC_034613.1:93131136-93137594 GCF_900095145.1 Mus pahari
GCCATCATTGGGAAGAGAGGCCCCTTGGTCTTGCAAACTTTATATGACCCAGCACAAGGCAAAGCCTGGGCCAAGTAGTGGGAGTGGGTGGGTAGGGGAGCAGAGTTGGGGGGAGTTTATAGGAAACTTTCGGGATAGCATTTGAAATGTAAATAAAGAAAATAATAAAAAAAAAGAAAATAAGAAAAAATAAATAAAAAGTTATGCCTTCCAAAAAAAGGAATCTTTAAATATTTATTAATATAATAACTTTAGAAAATATATGATTCCTAAGAAAAATAAACATAGGACAATAATATGATCCAGATGTCCCACTCCTTGGTAATATATATGAGTGCTAATTTTGGCTATCAACTTGACTACATATAAACTCAATTGAAAAAACCAGACTCAAAAAGAAATAGAATATTAAAAACATGGCAACAAACATTAAAAAGGTGATTACATGTCTTATCATTTGGTTTTTAATTAAATTTGGTAATCTCTATGTGTTAGTTACTTGTTGCTGGGGCAAAATATCTGGTGAAAGCTACTTAAGGTAAGAAAGAATGTATGTTTTTTCACAGTTTGAGAAACTACTCATTCATGGTGAAGAATGAAGAAGGCAAAAGCTTGAGGCAGCTGATCAGTTACAATCACTGTCGAGAAGTAGAACAATGAAAACTAGTGCTAAGATCACTCTCTACTTTGTATTCAGTTGTGTCCCAAACTTACTAGATGGTGCCATGCTTAGTTAAGGTGGGTCCTCAACATCCTAGGATCTCCACTGCCACATAAACTTTACTCTCAGAGCTTCAACTAGTGGCTGCTCAGAGCCTCCTTTACAGGTACTTCTACCCTTTTCCATACTCCTTAGCCTCAGTAGCATTCCATGCTAGAAAACTCTGCATTCTCTTCATTCTTTTATGCCTACAAAATCAGTACCACATGGATGATTTTGCCAAGTTCTTCTGTCAGATAAACATGAATCCTTGCCCCTTTGAATCACTGATATTTTTGAACGACTGAGTCTTCAAAAACCACCTTCTTTTGTTTTCTGAGTAGAAACTCCTTAATCAGCATTCTCTGTTGAAGGTTTGTCTTCTGAAATAATATGACTATTAAATAATTTTGAAATTGTAGAGATTCAGAAATTTAAAGATTTTAGGTGCAAGAAGACATAGGATCTCAATTTTCAAAACATTTCCAATTAAGAAAAATTGAACAGCAGGCTGGAGAGGTGGCTCAGTGGTTAAGAACACTTGCTGCTCTTGCAGAGGACCTACCTGTGTTTTATTTCTCTTTTTTAAAAGAATTATTTATTTTATGTATATGAGTACACTGTAGCTGTCGTCAAATACAACAGAAGAGATCATCAGATCCCATTACAGATGGTTGTGAGCCACCATGTGGCTGCTGGGACTTGAACTCAGAACCTCTGCAAGAGCAGTCAGTGTTCTTACCTACTGAGACATGGCGGCTAAGACTACCTGTAACTTTGGTTCCAGAGACTCCAGCACACTCTACTGTCCTCCAAGGGTATTGCATGCACGTGACTCACTGAGGTACATGTAGGAAAAAACACTCATATGCATAAAATAAATATAGGGTTTTTTGAAAATTGTTAAATTAATTATCACTAACTTATCAAATATAATAATTCCAAAGACAAAATTAACTTGCTGAGACTAAACAACAAATAAACAAACAAACAAAAATAACTAATCAATTCACATGGCAAACTGCCTAAAAGACACATTAATTAAAAACAATCTACATTTGTCCAAATGTCAATGTGATTAGGTCTGAAGAAAAGGTTTACTAGAAGTGTGTAAAAGGAGAGGACAGCACAAAAAGAGTTAGAACTTAAATTAGATGTATTAACAGAAATATCTCTAACATCTTACTGGAAGACAGGCTTATGTAAATTAATACTCTTTATTGAGGTCTGATCACCATAAAAGCAAGACCTAAGTACACTTACAAATCATAATTTTTCATCAAAATACTATATATCTACCTGATTAATGTGGAATATAGAATGTACTAGTCCTGTGGATCCATCTTTTAGGGATTCTACTATTTTTGACTCAAGAACCAAGATCATCTTTTTTTTTATTTGTAAAGTTCCTGTATATAAAATAAAAAGAAACAAACACAAATACAAAGGGAGAAACTTCCAAAAAATTCAGGGAATTCAGAAAATAAAAAACTTCACATGCCTACACACACATTGTAATACACAACATGTGATAAGCATTAAGACAAATATATTTTAATAATGAAAACTTGAAATATATATCTAGTAAATTGATAACTTAAAATTACGGAATAGAATATTGATATTCTATGGCAAATAAATCTCAGCAGCCGCAAAATGAATGTATAAGAACAAAAATAGTTGAGAAGAATCTCTAAAACTAGGAGGTAAAGTCAGATGGTAGCTAGAATGATAGATCAGTTGGCACAGGTGTGTGTCTCACTTAACTACTAATGCTGTTAGAAGTTTCTATCAGAAGGAGAAAATAATTGTTTTGCTTTCACACTCTTTGTCAATGCTCGACATTGACAGATGTCAGCAACTTATTAACTGCTAAGAACATGTAGGACTCATACTTTTCTGGCTTGCATATATCTGTGAATCCAGTGAATATTGAATTCTGAGTGTGGAACTCAAAGCTAACAGGCAAATAAGGGGATCTTCTTTCTAATACTAGTCATCCAGGCTGCTTTTGTCTTTAAGCAACCTAACACAGTTGTGAATCTAAACCTATAGAAAGCATAAGTACATATAGTTTTAATTTTAAATATAATTTATTTTATTTTTCCATTAATTAATTTACTTATTCACTTTACATCCCCATCTCAGCCTGCGCTCCTCACAGTGCGTTGAGCATCCCCCCCTTTCTTTGCGAAGCTAAAAGCGACCACCACCACCCCAGGTCATCTTTGTCCACTGAGGCCAGACCAGGCAGATGCTGTTCCCTAATTGGGAACAGTGTGAACCTGGCTGCCTTCCACATCCGGGGCATGAAGCTGTGTGACCTCATCTCCGTCATAATTCACATCACCTAGGAGAGTGGTTATCCCTCAGCAGAGAAGCAAGCTGAGGCAGGAAATGTAGGATCGCCTCTAGCAGACCACTAGAGCCTCTAAAATGAAGAGGAGGGATGAAGAGGAGGTCCGGGTCAAGCTTCAGCAGTTACAGGTGCAGCAGAGGCCAGGGGCTCCCACCCAGACCTCTGTACCAAGCCCAAGCCCAGTAGTAGCGCAAAATGAAGACCTGCAAGTGAATGTACAAGATAGTACAATTCAGTGGTACCATCAACTTCAGGATGCTTGTGCCAAATGCGTGCTGGCCTTTGAGGACCTGAGCAACAGCAAGAACAGTCAGACCAAAAGGATAAAAATGGACTTACAGAATGCAGCCACCATCCCAGTGAGCCAGATCTCTGCCATCTCAGGTTCAAAGCTGAAGGAGGTCTTTAATGAGATCCATAATCTGCTCTCTGGAAAACCTGTCCAATCTGGTGGACGTTCCGTGTCTGTCGTTCTTAACCCACAGGGAATGAACTTTGTCCATTACAAACTGGCAGAGAATTTTGTGAAGCAAGGGGAGGAACAAGTGGCCTATCACCATGAAGCAGCATTCCCCATTGCGGCGGTGGTGTCTGGTATCTGGAAGCTCCATCCCAAAGTGGGAGTCCTCATTCTTGCTCATCTACACAAGAAGTGTCCATACTCGGTTCCTTTCTACCCAGCTTTCAAGGAAGGGATGGATTTGGAGGATTATCAACGGATGCTCGGGTACCAAGTAACAGATTCCAAAGTTGAGCAGAAGGACAGCTATCTAAAACGAATGTCTGGGATGATCCGTCTGTATGCAGCCATCATCCAGATCCAGTGGCCATTTGGGAACCGGCAGGAGACTCATCCTCATGGCTTAAATAACGGCTGGCGCTGGTTGGCACAGATCTTAAACGTGGAGCCTCTCTCAGATGTGACAGCCACTCTCCTGTTTGACTTCTTGGAGGTGTGTGGGAATGCCCTCCTGAAGCAGTACCACGTCCAGTTCTGGAAAATGATACAACTCATCAAAGAGGACTACTTGCGCAGAATTGAAGCCATCACAAGCCCAGGAGAGATGGGCTCTTTGGTGCGACTGAAGCAATTCTTGGATAAATGTCTGCAACGCAGGGAGATTCCTGTCCCCAAAGGCTTTCTGACTCCCTCCTTCTGGCAGTCTTGATGTCCCCCATCACACTGTGTGGCAGGAGGGGCAACAATAAAGCAATAGCAAATTTGGAAAAATCATGTCAGCATCAGTGTGTTTTTATTTTATGTATTTAATTTTCTTTTTTATTTCTTAATTTTATGTTATATTTATTAGATATTTTCTTTATTTACATTTCAAATACTATCCGGAAAGTTCCCTATACCCTCCTCGCGCCCCTGCTCCCCTACCCACCCACTCCCAATACTTGGCCCTGGCATTCGCCTGTACTGAGGCATATAAAGTTTGCAAGACCAAGGGGCCTCTCTTCCCAATGATGGCCAACTAGGCCATCTTCTGCTACATATGCAACTAGAGATACGAGCTCTGGGGGTACTGGTTAGTTCATATTGTTGTTCCACCTATAGGGTTGCAGACTCCTTCAGCTCCTTGGCTACTTTTGCTAGCTCCTCCATTGGGGTCTCTATGTTCCATCCAATAGCTGACTGTGAGCATCCACTTCTGAGTTTGCAGGCACTGGCATAGCCTCACAAGACACAGCTATATCAGGATCCCTTGAGCAAAATCTTGCTGGCATGTGCATTATTGTCTTTGTTTGGTGGCTGATGATGGGATGCATCCCATGGGATGCATCCCCAGGTGGGGTAGTCTCTGGATGATCCATCCTTTTGTCTCAGCTCCAAACTTTGTCTCTGTAACTCCTTTCATGGGTATTTTGTTCCCTATTCTAAGGAGGAATGAAGTATCAACAGGTTGGTCTTCCTTCTTGGTTTTCATGTGTTTTGCAAAATGTATCTTGGTTATTCTAAGTTTCTGGGCTAATATCCGCTTATCAGTGAGAGCATATCTAGTGACTTTATTTGTGATTGGGTTGCCTCACTAAGGTTGATATCCTCCAGATCTATCCATTTGCCCAAGAATTTCATAAATTCATTGTTGTTAATAGCCAAGTAGTACTCCATTGTATAAATGTATCACATTTTCTGTATCCATTCCTCCATTGAGGGACATGTGGGTTCTTTCCAGCTTCTGGCTATTATAAATAAAGCTGCTATGAACATAGTGGAGCATGTGTCCTTATCACCAGTTGGAACATCTTCTGGGTATATGCCCAGAAGGTAGTGCCGGATCTTCCAGTAGTAGTATGTCCAATTTTTTGAGGAACCACCAGACAGATTTCCAAAGTGGTTGTACAAGCTTGCAAACCCACCAGAAATGGAGGAGTGTTCCTCTTTCTCTACATCCTCACCAGCATCTGCTGTCACCTGATTTTTTTATCTTAGCCATTCTGACTGGTGTGAGATGAAATCTCAGGGTTGTTTTGATTTGCATTTCAATGATGATGAAGGATGTTACATATTTTTTCAAGTGTTTCTCAGCCATTCGGCATTCCTCAGTTGAGAATTCTTTGTTTAGCTCTGTACCCCATTTTTAATGGGGTTATTTAAATTTTTGGAGTCCAGCTTCCTGACCTCTTTGTATATATTGGATATTAGTCCTCTATCAGATTTAGGATTGGTAAAAATACTTTCCCAATCTGTTGGTGACCTTTCTGTCTTGTTGACAGTGTCTTTTGCCTTACAGAAGCTTTGCAATTTTGTGAGGTCGCATTTGTCAATTCTTGATTTTACAGCACAAGCTATTGGTGTTCTGTTTAGAAATTTTTTCCGCGTGCTTTGAGGCTTTTCCCCACTTTCCGTGTGCTTTTTCCCCACTTTCCGTGTGCTTTTTTTCCCCACTTTCTGTGAGGCTTTTCCCCACTTTCCATGTGCTTTGAGGCTTTTCCCCACTTTTTCCTCTATAAATTTCAGTGTCTCTGGTTTTATGTGGAGGTCTTTGATCCACTTAGACTTGAGCTTTGTACAAGGAGATAAGAATGAATCAATTCTCATTCTTCTACATGATAACCACCAGTTGTGCCAGCACCATTTGTTGAAAATGCTGTCGTTTTTCCACTGGATGGTTTTAGCTCCCATGTCAAAGATCAAGTGACCATAGGTGTGTAGGTACATTTCTGGGTTTTCAATTCTATTCCATTGAACTACCTGTCTGTCCTGTGCCAGTACCATGCAGTTTTTATCACAATTGCTCTGTAGTACAGCTTAAGGTCAGGCATGGTGATTCCACAAGAGTTTCTTTTATTGTTGAGGATGTTTTTTGCTGTCCTAGGTTTTTTATTATTCCAGATTAATTTGCAAATTGCCCTTTCTAAATCAGTGAAAAATTGGTTTGGCATTTTGATGGG